>NW_017535063.1:458800-469819 GCF_001853355.1 Bactrocera latifrons | reverse complement strand
AACATAGTAACGATTCTGTTGGACCTGGAATGATTGCAAAACAACAGTTGAGTTCTGAGAATGAAGGTTAAATAATTGAAAAATATTTAAAATTTAAATAAAGTTCGCGCGAGTTAAAAAAAATTCTTAATTTCAAAATGTGCAAATTCAGTGTTTATTACAAAAAGTGTTTGTGAAAATTCATTTAAATTYGTTTTTGTCCTCCTCAGCTATTCGGAAATATTTTCAGGCGCTGAAAATAAATTTGAAAGCAAATAAATCTCTGGGATTTAATTCCTCTTTTATCACTGCGTTTTTTGTACGTCTTTTGAAAAATATCATAAAATTTATTCCCAAACGTTATCAACGTATCAAGTAAAATTAAAAACAAAACCAACAAAAACCATGTGTAACATCTACAAAAACGCATCGCCAACATCAACTACTTGGATAGCAACGTCGGGTTCGGAGATGACGGCGGGCAAACGGCGCGCGGCTGGTGGCATTTTAACCAGTCTCACGCCAACACATGTGACCACCAGCGGTAGCAGTAAATTTTTACTCGCGGTCACGCTGTTTGTCCTGTTGGSCAGCGTTAACGGTGCTACTGATCAGGTGAGTTAGTTAAGGCATTTTCTTAATTAGTTTAGTATATTAAAGTTAATAGCATACTAAGTGCAACTGATGAGCTTATAAATTTGAATTACTTCAATCATTTTCAAAATATTGACTTTTAAAGGATATCTAAAGTTCAAGCAGTGTACAAATACATACGTATTTATGACTGACCTGACCATGTAAATGAGAACGAAACCTTTTAATAGGATATCTGGTTACCTTAAACCATCAGTGAGATTACTTGCAGATCTCTTGTTGCACTTAAGCCTGACTTTTAGTGCCTTCTGCAAATTTTGGATTTTTAGATTTCAACTTATTTTTCTCGCCACCAGTAATGGTGCGTTTTATAAATCTACTGTCCTCAGCTATGTTTTCAATCACTTTTCCGACCTCTACTCGACGTAGTTTGGGCACGTTTCATAGCAAAAATATTAACCAAATTGTGTTGAGTGAATCCATAAAATATGTTGAGATCTTACACTATCTCTCTGATGCCGATAAGACGATTTTCAAGCACTGTTTCTTTAAGAAAGAAAGAAGCTTTCTTTGACTACGAACTTTACTGAATGCTTCGTGYCACTCAAGTACTTRTTTAAATAGACTCCCCAAAACACTTCTATAACATTTTCTACCAATCGAAGCAAATTTTAAGCAACATCATTGTTTTTTTTWAATATAAATTACTAGGCAAACTTTACTTGTTTCATTTTATAGCTTGCGCGTGAAATTTAACTGACCAGTCCGGTTCAAATTTGATCAGTTGGTATTTTTGCAAATAATACATTTGTATTTTATAGCYTTTTTTTAGTCCAAGAGTATGTTGGTACGAATTTCAGAAGTTAATATGAAGACCTTTTTTTTTAATGACTATTATTATCCATTCCAAAACCAGTTGGTGGCTTATAAAACTACCTTTTGTTTTTTTTATAGCTGGGTTCATAAATTATAAAGTACATATTTACATTGTTTGTACATATGTATTTACGAACTTATTTTCAAGAAAATCTTCTATAATTTTCTCCTCTCTTACTTTGAAAAAATGTCTTAAATATTTTAAAGTTCTGTGCAAGTACAAGTACAAGTGCAAAATATATGTATATTCGCAAAAMAACTACATTTTCACATCCTTACATGTTCTTCACACGCTTACTTTATGACTYCCGTAAACAGCTGCTTCAATTCATCAACACTTCAATAAACGAATATCAAAGTACAAATTCGCCACAAAATTATTTTCCAAGAACTGAATGCAAATAATAAATGATCCAAAAACAAATGGTTTAGACCGCAGCGAAAGTTATGCTTATTCTGTAAATCGTCAGCGAGTTGCACCGAGACGTCGCTGAAAGGAATAAATMATTAAAAGCAAAATTGCAAAATGCTGACATTTACGTGAATGGTTGTTAAACGGTTATAAACCGCATTTCAACGGTACTTTGCGATCGGCCTGCATAGACGAACATGTGAATGTGCAAAATATCCAAGAAATCAGAAAAATATAAATATAACTAAGTATATGCGCACATACGCGATGGAAGGCTTGGATGATAGGGAAACCGATGGAAAAATTGTAAATACCTGAAGAGAGCGGTGTGGACAGCTTATGGGCATACGACTACGGCCTCTTGAGCAAGTGAAAACACATTGCTCTTCTCCCGCGCAAGTGTATGTTTTTGCGCTGATGAATGTCTATCCAACAACGGCATTGCCGATATGTAGGCAGACGTCGGCTCGTTAAATGCAGTAGTTGTSCATGTGCGCAGTCAAAAAAGACATAGGCACTTACATACATACATACATACATGTAAGAAAAGTAAAAAACCTTGTGAAATCGTCACAATCTTCGCACAATAAGGAAATGGAGTTTCACTTGGCTGCTACAATGTTTACTGCTGCTGSTGTTGTTGCTGTTGCTACTACAATAGTTCCTTCTACATACAATGTAACCAGTTCGACCATTACAAATGCTGTACTTTGTAGGTGCCGCCATTGTTGTTGTTGTTTTGCTGTTGCTGCGGTGGCTATTTGTTTACTAGTGCTTGTCTGACGGCGATACCATTCATCGCAATTGCCTGGCCCATTGTACGGACGTTATTGCTCGCTAGAGCCTCTATTCATCAGGCTTTGCATTTATCTGTGGGTCGGTTGTTCAGTTTTTGTTGTTCTATTAATACTTGCAACTACTGGTTTTGCACTGAACACTTCAAAAAATGGTCACCTACTATACTCCCAAAGAGACCAGCACCACGCATAGAAGTATGGAAGTGGTATCGAATATTTAAGCGCATTAACCATGCAACACCGTAGTTTCAATACGGTCCTTTATGGGTTATGTGTGTGTTTTTTTTTTTGTTTGGTATTTGTAGTCTGTGTGCAGTCGTAGTTGTTGTTTGTTATTTCTATTTCATTTGACTGACACTGACAACTGTCACTCTAGCAATTTGACGTTTGATGTATTATGGTTGCTGCAATTTASTGCATTYTTATTGTTGTTGTTTTTTGTTTTGTTTTCATTTTTACCAGCATTCTTTGCGAGTTCAATAGTTGTTGTATTGAAAGATTGTTTTGTGGAAAACCAAAAATTTTGTAGATATTTGTAGTGTGGCGGTGGCATAGTTATATCCCAGTAGTATAGGTATTTACTAATATCGGAGGGTTTCTCTGTCACTTTTGTTGGCGTATGAGAGTTATTATTGTTCATTGAAGTGTCTATTTACAACACCAGAGTATGATGTCCGGTGTAAGAGGCTTAGTATTGGTCTTTTAACATACCAAAAGAGTTCCAGACATGTAATACCTACCTATGTAACTTTATTAACGTCATGACGAAGGATTACAKTTAAGACTCCCATTTTTTTCTATTTTCGGACTTAGAATTAGAGTTAAAACTACCTTTTTTCCGTACGGCATAAGAACCAAAATAAATCACGGTTTCAAAACAATTTAATGTTCATCTTAACACGATTTTGTGTAATGAGGTAAAAGCCATAGTTCAATACTTGCCATTGTTAACAGCTATCTTCTGGTTGAGCTGACTTTATGGAATATAAGCTGATTATCATTACAAAAAAAATCATAGATAAAGTACTTAAGTTAGATAAAATCATTGACACTATCTGATTTTTGAGGTTATATAATTTTAGAATATTATTGGAAGGTTAACTTATAGAGTATGTTTCAAGTTAGAATATTTCGTTTTTTTACTTTAAATATATTAATCCAATAGTTGATTATAAAAAGCATTTAATTATTAAAATAAATAAAAATTATACTTTTTGTCTCTCCCAGGGGCGCAACTTATTGTTAGACGTCAGCCACATTAGTTTCTTATTTTTACCACATTCTTAATTAAAACTTATTTGATTTTTTAAAAAAATTCCAAGTAGATTTTTTGACACTTACGAATCGTTGATTGATTCTAGGAATTCGTTTTATGAAGCAAAAAGTGAATATATTTTTCATGATAGAGTATCACCATAAAAAATAACAAAATGTTTTAGATTTTTCCTCAGTGGAAGTTTGAAACCATAGTTTACTCACATTACTAACCAGACATCAAGGTAACTGTGGACAAAAAATAGTAATACTTTTTAATTTAAATTTCGCGGAAAAACCAATTCCTCGAAAAATTTATTTTTTTAGGTTGATATGACTGCCAGTGACATCTGTGTATCATAATAATCATTAAAGTTTGGTATACGCTTGTCTTTCTAAGGTACAWAAAGTTCATTCGACGATTTTTACGATTAGTGGAATTATTCAATAAAGGTGTTAAACTAAATTTTGTGTTCGGAATCAAATCTTTGAWGCCRAAACGTTCGGAATGTTGAAAAAGGCCTTCAGTGATAATTGTTTGTCACGAGCAACTGCTTTTGATTCGTAGAAATTATTCAAAGAGGGTCGAGMACGACGTTGAAGACGAACCATGTTCAGGACGGCCACCAACCTTAAATGATGATCAACACGTCGATAAAGTGTACCAATTTTTGCTTGAGAATCGACGATTAACAATCAGATATATGRCTGGAATCGTTGGAATATCGGAAGAATCAATGAAAACTATTTTGAAAGATCATTTGGGCTTAAGAAGAGTGAAACCACGATTGGTTACAAAATCACTCATTCTATCTTAATAACATCGTCGCGTTAACGTTTGTGAGACAAGGATTTCTAACTATGAAGACGTTTTGAAATGTATAATTGCTTGCGATGAGTTTTGGATTTATGCTTACGACAAACAGATGATCAATCGATCAAATATCGTCATAGTAATGTGCCGAAGCCGAAAAAATCACGTGAAAGCAAGCCAAAAATCAAATTTGGACAGTTTCGATTAGTGAGGTGTGGTGTACTCTTAATTTCTTTCCGACCGGAATTATGGTCTGACAACTTWTGGTATTTGCACAATGATAATGAACCGTCGCACACTGTATTGATTCTTCGTGAGTTTTTTTCAAAATTTCAAGCAATATCGTGACTTCGGCCTATTCAGCAAACTCAAACGATCGCTGCAGGTAACCGTTTTGGGTCAAYTGAAGTCATTAAGTTCCGGAAATTGACTTTAAATACTGTTTCGAAGATTGGRGAAAACGTTGGCAAAAGTGTATTGGGACCACGCGAATTAAGTTGAGGGGGACGACATAGATTTCTTGGAAAATCCTATTCATTTAATTTTAATAAGTTTGCCATAGTTCTGATAAATATTCAAATATATGGTTTTTATAGTGCCACTACAGTGCATTGCAAAGTGGATTCTATAATCCGTCAACTTATCAACTTTTGGGATGACTTCAACAAATTGAGGAAGCTCTTAAAATTTTTATTTTCTATTTAAAAGATATTTTCAATTAATTTTCTTTTTAATTGCAAAATGTAATTTGCGAGTCAAGGCACTAAGTTTTCAAGCAATAAATTCCACAAACTCGGAGCCCACACGCCGCAAACACAAATGACTTCACTGACTTAGCCGCAATGGCAACGGCTACGTCGGCGGCGGCCAGCGTCAATAAAAGGCAATCAAGTCAGATACACGTAGGAAGCGGTTATGCTGTCACGCTCTAACCCAGGCGAAGTGAACGGTTAAAACAGCTATTGGAAACGGATGTGATTTCCATGTTTTGAAAGCGGTGGCAGCGGGCGGCAATGCCAACACAAGCGAGGCAGCAATGTTGCATTCGTCGAGTGATATGCGTTGTTTTTGTTTTTGGATTTTTTTTTTGGTTATGGCAAACTGAATGCACATGTTTTGTATACAAATGAAGGCAGTAAGCAGCAGAATTAGAATAGAAAAGCGTTCGAAAGCGAATGGGCGAATAAAAGTGTGCTTGAAGTGTGGACAGAAGTAAACGATATGATAAAGAAGAAGCAGCAGMAGAAGAAGAAGTAAGTCCAATCAGCTTGGAAGTATAGCACAAGATAATGTAGCGAATGCTAACTCCGAGAGAGTGATAGCGYGAGAGCGCCAGGTAAATTTGGAAGGCAACTCAATGGAAGTAAAAGAGAGCATAATGAAGTAAAATGAGCAACTGAAGTTATTGAAGAGCAATATTTGTAGCTGTAGAAGAGGATATAAAGAAGCGTGAAAAAAGCGAAGGCGTAAGCGGGGTGTTTATTTGGTGTTGTGTTTGTTGGGTAAAAAGAGCAGAGTGCCCGCTGAAGTTTTAAGGGCGACGAAGTTGTTGACAAAAGATACAAATGAAAATAAAAACTGAAGTTACTGACATCGTGAGAGTATGTGTGCGTGTGTGGCATAGAATAATGAAGAAGTGATATAAAAACAGCAAAGGTCTAAGCTAAATATAAAAGCAAAGAAGAGCAGAAGAGAAAATAAAAAACGAAATGGAAAAATGAAAAGGAAAATTGTCGAGAGCGCGTTAATGTATGGGCCGGAGCAAAGCCAAGAAGACACTCGTAATTATAGTAGTAGCAGCGTGCAAAAAACACGCTAGACAGTTACAACAAACACGCCAGCGTTCATAGGTATTTGAGCAAAAAACGYTCACCTAGGTACAACAACAAAAACTAATGACAGCAGAGKTGAGACACCAGTGTTTAGGACGTTAGTAATGGCATGCGTGTGCGTCGACTGYGACTGMAACAGCGCCAGTGACCGCGCTGCATGTGCAGCGGCCAAAATGCCGCATATGGTGAAGCAAGGAGGGTAGCACAGCGTAAAGCAATGTGTCAATACGGCGACACAATGCGCTGTTGCCATATTTCAATTTTTGTGGCTTGTCATCTGCGGTATGAACGTCGGCGCATCCGCTGTATCTGCTGCCTGCTTGCTGTCTATCGCTTGCTCGCTGCGTGGTTAATAGTTTGTTGCTGGTGTTGTTTGTTTGGGTATTTTTTCATGTCTGGACTATGCATACATCTGATTTTATGGGTTTTTTCTGCGTAGTTTGAGTAAGTGTGTGTGAGTTCGCTTAATTTTGTGCGACAGCGTGCTGGCCGCCTGCCTTTAGTTAGTGTGTTGTTGCTGTGCGGCGTTTTGGAATTTTCTGTTTTTGTTTATATTTCGCAGCAAGTTTTTTTCTTTCCATTCCATTTTATTTCTGTACTTGTTTACTTTAGTAGTGGGTATGCGCGCATTTTGACATTTCACTTCGGGGAAAAAAATAATAATCAAATTTATGAATCCTTTAGTTTGCGCTGCACTGTGCATTTGTTTGTTTGTATGTATTTCGATATAAATATAAATTTTCCCAAATGATTGTTGGCTTGATGTTTCACAGATGCAGCCAAATAATAAGACAAATGCTAGATTCGTTACTTTGTTTTTATAAATATATCTACACACATATATGTATGTACATTGGGGCGGGTTTCTTAATAGGCAGCTACGAAAAAATTGCGTGTCTGGGAAATGTTCTACGGATTATTCTAAACAACTTTGCGTAAGAGATTATGGGAATGAAATAGGTTGCAAGCTAGCGATTTTAAAACGAAGTTTAACAAATCTGCGTAATCGTTTATAAGAGAGATATACTTACGTATGTTTGCTGTAACAGGTCAATTGAAAATTCCTCAGCCTGACATTTGTAGACGACGCTAGTAGAATGAAATCTGTATGATTTTTARTTAGCCCTAACCTCCAAAAGGCGCTTGTAAAATTTTAGCGTATCATTAGTTAGTGAATTAATTATATCATTTTGAGTTAAACTACTGAAATGGATGAAAAAGATTTTCGAGTGTTCACAAACTATTGTTTTGGAAGAGTAAAAATACAAGAAGCAAAAACTAGGCTTGATGACGAGCTTCCGAAAATCAGCCRTAAAAGATTGGTATGCAAAGTTASGAACGAAGACGGTGAACGCAGTGGACGCCCAAAAGAGATTGTTACCGACGAAARCATTAAAAAAGTCCACACGATATTTCCAAGGTKTTGTGTCGATATGTGACAATGGATGAAAAATGGTTCCCTTAATTGACTCCGAAGTCCAATCGACAGTCATTCGAATGTGGCGCACGCGATGAACTCGCTCGAAAGCTTGGGAGAACGCAACACTCTGCTGGCATGTATGTTTATGTTTGTGTTTTACTGTGGTATACCGGGGATTTTTCAACTTAATTGTTAACAAAATTTCTACCGCCACAGCTCCGTTTACATGTCTCCAGTCTTTTGCATGTCTTTTCGATGTTTGAAATCAGTWTTACTGCTGGAATTTCAGTTATAGTGCGCTGAATTTTGTCTTCGAACCTTTAATTTAACATACCCCTTGAGAAAMTAATCTAGAAGCCTAAAATAGCGAGAACGATACATGAAGCTTTGCACCTTCTTGTTGGAAATAGAGATCGTCCGTGTCGATATCTTCAAATCGCAGGGAAAAAATTCGGGCAAACATGGTTTTCAAACGCTTGCGATCACGCTCTAGCGGTCACTATTGAAGGCAGAAATAATTCCCGATGATGCCGTGCTATCACAATCCGCTATAATCGGTCAAGTTTTGAAAGATACAGAAATAATTCCCGATGATGCCGTGCTATCACAATCCGCTATAATCGGTCAAGTTTTGAAAGATACAATTGCGTTTCCTGCCCCGCACGAGGATTCGACACACCCTACTAACGACAATTTTGTTTGTTTGACGAAGTTAGTAAGGCGGAATTGAGCCTCATCTGAGAAGTTGATTTTTTATGAATAGGAGCTACCGGGGAATGTAAATTTGTATAACAATATTGGACAAGTTTCAAGCGTTATATCCACGTGAAACGTGACGTAATGAAATGCCACTGACAAAATTTGATACTATATACTATACGTATACTAATCTGGCCGCTACGAGCTGTTAAGTTAAGTCAATTGAAGCTAAGTTTTGGTATTTTAAGTTAAGTTGAATCATTTGTAGAATTAATAAATTTTGAGATTAATTAAATAAARWTAAGTTACGTTAAGTTGGCTGAAGTTGCGAATTAATTAAATACGCTCAAATTACCTTAAGCCAATCCTAGTTAAGTTGCGCTAAGTCTATTTAAGTTACGTTAAGTCAAGTTAAGTTAAGTTAAGTTAAGTTAAGTTAATAATTTGAATAAAAAACATAATAGTTGAATATAAGATAAATTAGGAAAAGTTAATTAAATTACGTGAAGTTAGCTTAACCTACGTTACGCTAAGTCAGGTTAAGTAGTGTTGAATGGACTAAAGTTATTTTAATTTGTAGCAATTTAATTYAAGTCGAGTCAAAATCACGTAATTTCTATTAGTAGACGCTGTATTACATCTGATCAAATTTGACCTGGACTGTAAAAAAAAGACTTTTTCACTTATTTTAATGTAAATCCTTTTTAGCACCTTTAAATAGAACTGGAACAAAATCTACAATAAAGTTTGGTAATAAAATACATGAGTAAGTATTTTTTTGACAGTCCGTCTCAATTTTTTTCAGCTATTATATCAAGGTATTTGCTCTGTATTTYACCTTATCTATTGCCGAGACTGCTGTGGCTTTCTTTCTACAGTTAATCTCCATTTTAATTACACGTTTCAAAGGACGCTAATAAATATTTAGATACAGCTATAAATTATTTTATATATAAAATAAACGTACATATCTGCTCAATAAAAAAAAAAAACACATACAAGCATAATACTCTTTTATCAATATCAATCAATGACTTTTATTTCTTCTTCTTTCATTTTCTTCTACTTAAGCATGTATGCATGTACATATATAACCTCAAAGAAACCGTTGAGATATGTATGAGATTACAACGCTGATAATCGAAAAATCGAAAATGACATCTTCTGATCTAACATCATCAATTAGCTATTAGAAGTAGAAAACACACACACACACACACTTACCTATAAGACTTCGTTCTAAAGTTTTCTCTTATATTTACAAACATACATACATATGTATATGTAAGCCGATATATCATATCAACTTTAGCATGTGGACAAACAAACAGAAGACAAAAGCCGATGAGCTAGCCAAGTTGACGGACACACTATTGAGAGTCGCTTTTGAGGCGCTGATTGGGCGGCAATATCGGAAAAAGTAGCATAAAAGTCAAAAAAACAGGCGCCGAGGGACCCACACATAGGCATGAGTGAGAGTATAAACAAGAAGATGCCCACATGGACTTCTATATATACATATACACATAAACATATAGTGTGTATATTAATAGGGATTTGTACCCTAACACGATTGCGTGGGTTTTTATATCCGATGCTTGCAACAGATTAGATGCGGCGAGATTCTACACAAATATATATACAACTGTAGCTTTGTTGCTTTGCAATCACATTTTCTTGTTTATATTTTAAGCCTTTTTTGTTTAGCTTGTCTCCATTTCTACTATTCCAACGATTGTTTTTTCTCATTACAACTTTTTTTCGTTTCTTCATTAACGACATGTAAACAAATGCGTTTGTTTTTAGGTCCAAAGACCCGAGCAATTTGAGTGGGCGACGGCGAACTTAAGCCGTTGACTGCCATGCTACAGCACCACAGGGGAATACCCATCCGCACAACAACAAGGCAATGACACGACTCGAGTAGCGTTGAGTTGTAAGTGAGTCGAGTCGAGTGAAGCCACACTAGAAAGGCGTCGAATATCAAGCAGCGGGCGACAGGCGCTGGACACACATAATTACATAYATATGTATGTACGTATCATGTATATATGAGTATGTAGGCATGTGAGTGTGGGTCGTGTAGCACGGCCGCTTGGCTAACTGGCAGCTTAGTTGSCTACTGTGGCATGTGCATTAAGAAGGCTAACTYGGAGAGACCATGCAAMTTTTAACATAAAAGTTTTGATTTTCACTTCTTTGAGCCGTTTTTTATAAGTAATTGCTTATGTTATTATTATTATGTATTATCTACCAATAACTGCAACTAAAATTTGCCTCATGTTTGGGTCACCATGCAGCATTGCTCACTGTTCACCATTAACACATCTTCTTCTTCTTCT
>NW_017535063.1:451757-456559 GCF_001853355.1 Bactrocera latifrons | reverse complement strand
ATGTTTATGTTTATTATATTCTCAACGTGTCGCCACTAGATTATGCCAACTCTCTGTCATTTCCGGTTTGTCTGTCTGACATTTGACATTCGTATTCAGAGAATCGCCTTTGTATGCACACACGCATATGATGCACACATACAAACATAGTGCGATATGTAAACCTGACTTTGGTTAAAAGAGTGAGAGCGTGCCACACGCGTTTAAAGACATGTGTGGCATGTGAAAAAGTCATTAAAAGCACTGAGAAGCAATTAAAATGTTGACAGCCGGCACAAATAGATTGAAAATGTGCGTTTTTGTATGCATAAATAAATTGGCTGGACGAAATGCACTTGCAAACAAACAGAATCATCGAGCGTGTCTAAATATGAGACTTCTTTTTAGCATCTTCTTCTTCTTAYTCAATATTATTAGTTAGAATATGTCAAACGCTACGCTTGACAGTTTCGAATCACCGGAAGCTATTTTATGTCGAAAAGATAGTAACATAACTATTTTCTAGGAYTTTTGTAATTTACCTTCATGTGAGTTTTGAAATCGGAGGCCATGTTTTGGTCTGCACAGGGTTAGAAAACCGTCGGTTCTATGTTATTGGAGTGGAGCCGAATTGTAACGAGGTATGGGCTACCAACTCAGCTAGATTTTTCAAAATTAGTTGGAGAATGTTTTATGCTGATAAAAACTGCATATACATATATGTAGGTTTTAAAGCAATCATAGTTCGATCGTACGRCAATAGGGTCTACGTAACTGGAAAAGATTTCTGATTTTTATCCAGCAAGTGCAGGAAACGCGGTGTTTCGGTTGACTTTCTAATTAAAATTCGAAAGAAAAGTTATATTAATTCAATTTAAAATAAGTTAAGTYAATTTAAGTCACGTTAAGTTAAGTTACGCTTAAGTTACGTTAAGGCAGCTAAAGTTATGTTAAGTGGTCTTAAGTTACGTTATTGACATTTTAAGTTACGTCACTGRAGTTATGTTACGTAATTGACGATATTTTAAGTCAAGTTGAGGTATTTGAAGGAGAATGGCATTATTTAAATTTGAGCTATGTTAACTAATGTTAATTTAATTTAAGTTAAGTSAACTTAAGTTAAGTTACGTTAAGTCTRCTTAATATAAGTTAAGTCAACTTAAGTTCAGTTACGTTAAGTCTACTTAAATTAAATTAAGTCTGCTTATGTTATGTTAAAAAGCTTTAAGTACGTTAAGTCAACATAAGCTAATGTTATTTTAAGTAACGTTGAATCATATGCTTAATTAACAAAATCTAAGATGTTAATTTATGAGAGTTTAATTTAWGTCGAGTCATTTGAAGYYACGTTTCAGTTAATTATTTTCAYTTAAAGCKAACCCTTAAACCAATTTAATATTTWCCAACTTCATTCAAGCAGCAAAATGCCGTTGTTCACTATGCACAATATGAGTTAGCAYATATGTATGTAAGGGTGTGTGCTTGCATGTGTATATGTAATAATTACAAATATTAATCCTTTACTCATGCAACCTCAGTCCTTTTGTTTACAAATATTTATCGTGCCGAAATAAATCTCATTGGCAAGCGTCGCGCCAACACACGGCTCGCTTTTCAGCGCGTACCGCCAACACCAACAAACACACTAACATACATACATGACTTTATATGAGATAATGGGCACATAGCGTATTAGAAAGTTATTTCGTTGGGATGTCAGATGACGCTTGCCAAAGTTTGCGAGTTCAAGTTGGCATATACATATATATAGAAATATATATGTGTGTGCTACTGTCAACTACAAACATAATGAATACACACGCCATTAGCCTTTAACCCTTTTGCTGAAACCTCAACTTAATTGTGAATAATTTAGGGAAATGAGCATTGTGTTACCCGCTCCAACCCCTACCTCGTGCGCCGGCTGTGTGTGCTACTATTCGTCGCTGCTTCATTATACCTTTGTCACTTAGTTTGCCCGGGCGCCAGTGTGTGTGTGTGTGTATGTGTGGCCGCTGGCAGCAATTCGGCGCTGTCTACTTAAGCTACCCGGTGGATTGTTGCCAATTTAAGCCGCTTACGTTTGCACCAAACTCAGCTTACGAACACATGTAAACATATGCACTCACACACTCATACAAGCGCATGCAAAGATTGGCGTATACAATTTGGCAATGGAGCCAACCATATTCGTAAGCAATTCGAAACGCCGTGACATGCCGCACGTCGTAGACCGCCCTTGTACCGAGTAACTGCGCTGCTGGTAGCGGGTGTGGCATTGCAGGTCCAAATGCAAGCGGCGAAGAGGATATCGAATTCATTTCGCACACCCACCAAAAATTGCGGCAGCAACTTGCGACGAGTGTTGSGTTGCGGTGGCAAAGCGTGGGGGCGGAATKGAGGGCAGCTGTTTTGTAAATCATTAAAGTTGGATGCCATTAAGAACATAAAAAGTGTACATATGTATAGATATACCATCATATATGTATGTATGTACATATGTGCTCGTATTGCATGCGCATAACGGTTGCATTCGCTGCGTTGGGGCTTCAGTGCGAAATGTTGCCTCAGTKGCGGAGTTACATTTTAGCTTATTGATGGATTTGTCAAATGTATCATGTATTCGCTTTATCTATACATACGATATGCACATACATATATATATAATTTACATACATACATATATATTAAAATAGTGTTATGCAACCCTTCGAAATAGCTAACTTGAAATAAAAGTCTCTAAGTACRAAAGGTACACCTTTGACATTTCCGCCTTTATTTACCACTTTCTTTTGACTTTTTGAGCGAAATGAATACCAGCGCTCTTKTGAATCTAAACCTGAATAAATGAAAGGGTATTTAAATTTGTTTAGTTGTGTTTTATACTCAGCGCAAGTTTTAATAACATATTCATTTAACCCTGGACGAGCTTCGCTATTTCGCTCCTGTTGGCAACTAACAAAGCACGTCCAGGGTTAAAATTTTCTTCCTGGAGAGTAACTTTGATGAAGAAAAAATATTCTTGACGTTCAATTCCAATGTATTTGTATGCTTATTATTGACTGATTAGACAATTTAGCTTGACTTACATATTGTTCATTTCTGCGCTAAAATGTGGGCAACATTAATTAATTTATGGCTTGACGAACAAATTTTAGATCAGGGTAGATAATTTTGGAACATATGCAACATATGAAAGTAAGTTTACATCAAATTTCGTGAAAGCAAAAAAAAAAAAAAAAAAATTTTCACTTCAATTTTGCGTTTATGTCCAAAAGGTGCTCGTACAAAAGTTGTAGGTTCTTTCATTACCTACAACTTTGCAATATAACTATAAACTAATATAAATTTATTATATTATAAATTTATTATTATTGCGTCTAATTTTTGACAACCATTCGTAAGATTGTTGGACCATCATATTCATAAACCCACATCTCAGCACCAGTACTGACATTTTTGATAAATGTTTTATACTCAGCTACATTGCCCACCATCCCTTTTGTCCTCTACTCGACATGGTTTGTTTACTACGTTCCCAGTACGGACATACTCAAGAAATTAATCAAAATGTCTTCAGTCGATCTTTACGTGATATTGAGACCCTCTGATATTTCCCTGATGTCGACATGACAATTTCCAAGCTATGTGTATTTAACTTTTTCATTGCTTTCGATGACTTCACGACTTTCACTGAATGCCTGATTTCACTCAAATATTTGTGATAAGATAGACTCTAAAAGCACGAGAGTAAAATTTACAATGACTCCGTGGTCATAATTCCACTAGAAACACATTCACATTCAAATCGAATACAAATACACACTAACAGACATACCCATATAAAACTCAAACTTCATGCGAAAATAGAGGTATTATACATTCGATTTGTGTGGAGAAATCCGTGTTAATTTTGATCAGATGGTATATGTCAAAATTAAAAATAATCCAGTTTAGTTTCTTATTATAAAAATCTCAGTATCAAAAAACAAAAAAATAAATATTAATTTTTAAATTTTGTATATTTAAGAACTGTATAGCAGTATTATCACTGCATAATTTTTTTATGCGTAAAAAATATATTTTATCAATTTTTTTACAATTAATAGCAAACAAAGTTCGGATTAATATTTTCACTTTTTTACGTTTCAATATATAATATTAAATATTTTTCGTGGTGTGTAAAATTTTGGAATATATCGAAATAAAACTTAAATTTAGTAAATATTTCTTGTTTTATTTTTTTTTTTAATCGCACGAATTTTATTTTTCATAGATATTTGCAAGAAACTTCTTGAAAAAATATAATGAACATTTTTTCTTTTAAAGTCTTACAAAATTCTTTAAAAAAAATATTTTTTTTTCATTTTATATTTTCGATGACTTTCGCTCTTTTAGGTATATATGTATATATGCACAAACGAAATGCGATACAGTAATCAATAACATGTACACAAATACAACAAAAATATTTCATCTATTTAAGGAAATGTTTCATATTATTTACAGCAACAGCAAGTTATTTTAGTATTTTCAATCGAAGTCAGTCTTTGTAATATGTACAAAAGCATTTTCAGGGGGTTACTGGGTGAACTTTACAGAAAAGGTTGTTGGCAGTGTCGGCTGTACATTCATAGCACAATACAAACCAAGAAATTATAATTTTAAATCTGGGTTAACTCTTAAATTTAATTAATCAGTTATAGTATTAAGAATTACTGTTAGAGACTAGTTAAAATTTTTTCAAAAATCTCTTTTTCAAAAAAAAAAAAAAAAAAAAAAAAAAAAAAAAAAAAAAAAAAAAAAACCATAAAATATGTATT
>NW_017535063.1:441834-451724 GCF_001853355.1 Bactrocera latifrons | reverse complement strand
CAAAAAAAAAAAAAAAAAAAAAAATTGTTCCAAAAACAAGAAAAGTATTAAGGATTACTATTATTTATTAGTTGAATTGTCGAAACTTCTATTTACAAAAAATCAAAAATTGGTTTCCAACCATTTCTCAGTATTCAAATAATTTTTGTAGTATGTACATTTTGTAGCTCTAACCTAACCTATAAATATGCTTGAAAGATAAAAATTTAACCCAATTTTTTCGATAAATTTATTATAAATATTCGATAAATTTATCGTTATCGATAGTTTTTTCTATAATAAATTCTGATTCCATAAATATTCCATAATCCCGACATGCCGTCAATATACGAACATTACTCTGCTTCCGAATCACAATGCAATGCAAACAAAAAAAAAAAAAAAAAAAAAAAAAAAAAAAAAAAAAAAAAAAAAAAAAAAAAAAAAAAAAAACATGTGTGAATGCTTTAAAATAGCAAAACGAAATTTATATGGTTTATAATAACAACAAAGAGGTATGTAATATGCCCGTTATTACAGGTAGTCAACAAGCGTAACGACACGTCACCTTGCGCGCTATGTTGTTACTACAACAACAGCGAACAAGAGAAACGTAACAACAAAAAGACTTGTCAAAAGACAGCAAAAGACATGCTGAAATGAAAAGTTACGTGACAGTAAATTATATGGGAGAGACGCCAAATAACAAAAGAATATTATTCGTAGAAAATAACAGTTAATAAAAGTTAGAGGTAATTTATAATGCTAACAAACGCATTATGAAGTTTTGGATATGTTTCTATTCTTAAATTGGAATGTATTAGCGACGGAAGTACCTGGGTAGGCACGTCTATGCATGCGTGTTAAGAATGTTTGGGGTGTGATAAAATTATTTATGGTTTGTGATATTTATGTCCATGCTTTTGTTTCATTGTAATTAATTTTGATTTAATCAATAAATGTAATTTTATCAGATTCTGTTGAAAAATATGACTTTCAGATTTTTGTGAGATATCGATGTTATTTAGAAAACAGTAGAAGAATTTGGTGCGAATCTTATGTATATCCTCTTCTGAAATCTTATCTATTTAAATGAAGAAATGATATTGATCTAGAATATATTCCAAAATCATAGTCCAATCCATTATCACTGAACAAATCTTAAACCGCTAAACATGCTTTAAAGAAAAAAAATTTTTAATACAGTTGGGAATTGTCTACATTTACAAGCTGCTACCAGTTTTTGCTATCATCATAAGAATGAGGAATACTAGTAAACATTTAATTAAAAAATATGGTTACATATAATATGTATTTTTTCTAAAACGTACATACTATTCTAACAATCACCGTTACACGGTTGAAATATAAAAAATTCGTTAGAAATGTAAACAGATGAACTCCGAAAAGCTTCTTTCAAAGGAAGCTCTTTCCTAAGATCTAACTAAGGTTAGGAATTCTTAAATATCCACCAGATGTGAGACATTTATAAAGGCTTTGTTATTATGATATTAGTCATGGGGTAATCACTTTGTTTTGGAGAAGAGGTTGAGTATGTTTTTATCTCTTCGAACGACCGAAAATGGGTTCCACGGAGTGGCAATTTCAGTTTGTGGAATAAGAGAAGTTCGCTCGAAGCCAAAACTAGTGAATACTATGGTCGATCAATGCGTTTTTGGCTTTAAATTCGATCACAACCGTGCCTCGATGTCATAGTACATAGCCCTTATATGGCCAAATAAAACTCCTTGTTGACAGTCTGTTTCGTCAGAACAAATTCATGATGCAGGAATTTCGAAAAAAACAAATCATGTTGAAAAATACCTGTTTACGGTACTCTTTTTGAAGAAAATTCAGCTTTTTCGGAACGAATCGAGCAAGAACGTGTTTCATACCCGAAATGTCTCGCAAGAGATCTCTCTAACCATCTTTCTAACACTTGCCTGATGACATTTTTAATATTATTTTCGGTTGAAGAGGTCGAAGATCGTCCAGAACGAGGCATGTCTGCAACAATCTCTCGACCGTCTATGAAGGCTTTGTACCGCTCGTAGGCTTGGGGTTTTGATAAAAATGAAGCCTTTTTCAACTTCACAATGATTCCGCACGCGAAATCTGTTTAGATATATACAATTTGAGACAAATTCTTTGTTCGATATTTTTATCCATTGTAAAAATCGCAAAGCACTAAAAATTGCAATTTCGGGGTACTTTTTGTCACAGTTCATATCTAAATGACCAACACGACGAGCTGAGTCGAATATATATACGCCCGCCGCTAAGTTTTTGAGATATCGATCTGAAATTTTTCACATACATGTTTCTCTTCTCCGGGTCTGTCCCTGCATTGAAAACTTTTCTATTTGACATGAAATTCGGCATGGGCTATTTTCGAAGGTAACACGCTATAATCTCCGAACAAAATTTTTCCGATCGGATTACTATAGTATATGGTTGTCAAAAAAGTCTTGCGGTATTTTCGCTAGTTGGCGCTGAGAGCGCGTAGTTCTAGTTTTATTCGTCGCATCGGGTCATGCTATCCCTTTTTGGAAAGCTCATTTCACGCGCTAACACGTGCTTGATTGATTGTCGTTTCTTTTAAGTCGTTCGTGAGTTATAGCGTCGCAAACATGAAGCAAAATAAAGAGAAAATACGGCATATTTTACAGTACTACTACGATAAAGGCAAAAATGCATCTCAAGTCGCCAATAAAATTTGTGCAGTTTATGGACCCGATACAGTTTCCATTTCCACCCCACAACGATGGTTTCAACGTTTTCATTCTGGTGTAGAGGTGGTCGAAGATGCGCCACGCTCCTCAAGGCCTGTCGTCGAAAATTGTGATAAAATCGTTGAATTGGTCGAAAGAGATCGGCATAGTAGCAGCCGTAACATCGGTTGATTGATCAATTGAAAATTCAATAAAACAGTGCCTCTTTGATCTTTCTTGTAACATCAAATGGTATGCATAACTAATTCTAAAGTTTTATTTCTGAGTTTTTTAAGGTTTTCTCAATAGATTGGAAATTGATTTTTGGAAGTTTACCAGAAAGTGTGGAACTCAGACAGACTTACTAAATACATTCAAAATTTCTACAGAAGTATTCTTCCGCCCACAATATGCCATATTTGTTTGCGAAACAGTTTACACGAAGCAATTTCAGAATTCTATTGTTTATCTTTGGCTAGCCGAGTAAATAAAAAAGGAATTTGTTATTGTTGTTGGTTTGGTACCTGAAAATTCGGTGACTGCACAGAATTAGCTAACTGTCGGTGTTTTAATTAAAACTACGCATGAGTATGTACAATATTGAGTGCCTTGGGCTCTCCACAATCGTAGTGGAAACATCGCTGCAATCAAAGCGCAAATCGATTTGAATTTGCAACGGAATTTTTAGTGCCAGCAGCAACAACAGTTCGGGTCAATAGCTGTCGTTCCGGTAGCGCCGCGGGCCCAACATGCGTTTGGCAAGCAACAGTTCGCGGAAGCCGTTAACTGAACCATCTTGTTTATCGCGCATTTCCCTTATCTCCTCTTCCCATCCCCATTTTTCGTTCATATTGGCTTCCTTCTCGTTGCCGATCGTTCCCGCTCGTTGTTTATGCTCCATATTTCGTCAGCGAATTCAGCTTTGCCACCTACGCACACTTCATTAGCAGCAATAACAACAACAACGAAAGTATGGTTGTTGTCATTGCCTTTGATTGGCTAGCTATTCTGCAGGCCTAACAACAACAAGACGTATGTTAAATATACGAACTTTGGCATCAGCTTTGTTGCTGTAATCCGTTGCAATTTTGAATTATTAGTTTTGTTGTAGTTGTGTTGACTCATTCCAATTGATGGCATCGTCTGTTTGAGCAATCAGTTGACCAAGCGGTGAATGTGCAGCGTTCGGTTAATGCCTGTTGTAGAAGAAAATCAGATTTTCCGAGTTCCGCTTTGAACAATGTACCGTTAAAACTCTTTAAAAATTTTTGTGCGGTTAAAAAGTTTCGAAAATGAAGGAAGAATATTTTCAATTCTTTTTTTTAACTTTGTTATTGTTTTCACAAACATAGCAAGTGGATAAGTGGCGAATCGAACACGGCTTTTAATAAAATTATTAAAAAAAAATCATTTATGCGTTATTAATGATGCCAAGGGTAGCTGAAATTCAATAATCTCACTTTTTATGGCATTATTTCGTAAGCGTGAATTGATATTTATTACTCTGATTTAAAAATGCCACCAAAAAACTGACACACAAGAAGCTAAATGGCTGCTACGTTAACCGCACATAACCGCGTTGCCATATTTAACACCTTACAATAACAAAAAATAAATACATAAAAATTGCTAACGCCACTGTGGTTATTTAAAACCGATTCTGTTGAAACCTTGTAGGTGTTGTTGTTTATTGCTGCGGTGGCTGCAACCGCATCATTGCTACGGATATTTCGCATTTTTTTCCCATGGCTTGTTTGCTTTATTATTATTATTATGCCAAAAAAAAAAAAACACATAATTTTTAATGAAGGAACTTGTTATTTAATGTTTTCCAATTTAAAGTTTCAAGTTTTTTAAAGTATTTTGCACTAATTTTGCTACTAAAAAAATGCAGAATAAATTGGAAAATTTGAAGGAAAACAAAAACTTTAAACTAAAAAATTTGAAATTGAAATTCGAAAAATATATATACATATATATATTCAAACAGATTAAGGGTGACACCTAGTGTGAAATTATAAAAACTCTCTCTTTCAAATGTTAGCCGCGGCTACGTCTCAGATAGTCCATCCGTTGAGTTCAATGTTCGATGACTCGTTGGAGCATTGGTACTGGTAACTGGTGAAAGACTGTCCAAGTCCTGAATCGAAGAGGGATTGTTCGCAGAGACTTAAGACTTTACATATTCCCACACAAAAGTTTAACGGTGTAACATCACACGATCCTGGTGGCCAATCGAGCAGCTCAAGACGTGATATCTGTTCAACGAAGTATTCTCTCAACAAATGCATTGACTGATGTGTTGTGTTGGAAGTGGTGCCGACTAGTTGAAATCAAATGTCGCCAAGATCACGAACTTTAATTTCAGGCATCAAATAGTAGGTCGCCATTGATGGTTACGTTCTCACCTGCATCATTTTTGAAGAAATATGGATCGATGATTCCGACGTGTGCAGTCTCAGCTATGGCTGCTATATTTTCTTCATTACTTATTGGATGTAGACTATTCCGTCGAATATTATCCAGTAGTGAATGTTGGTTCTCAAGATGGGTGATGGTTGTGCGATTTGTACGCTCAGTAGGCAGTTGACCATAAGT
The DNA here is from genome assembly GCF_001853355.1 of Bactrocera latifrons. Classification (NCBI taxonomy): domain Eukaryota; kingdom Metazoa; phylum Arthropoda; class Insecta; order Diptera; family Tephritidae; genus Bactrocera; species Bactrocera latifrons. The sequence continues at coordinate 446,436 of NW_017535063.1, read as the reverse complement.
TGAACACATTCTTTACAGAACGTGAATTTTCGAGAAATTATTTGTAAACGTTGTTCATGCGTAAGTTTTCTATGATGAAGGTCCAAACAATACTCAATACAAAAAAAAAAAAAATTAAAATGACAGCTTAACACCACCCACGCATGATCTGTCAAAAAACGACTATTGGAAAAAGTACCAATACTTGAAACACCCCTTGCAACATAATTTCTTTGAAGGGTAATACACTGATTATAGCGGCCCTCCAACTTTTAGATACCATTTTGGTAGTACGATTTGTGATTTGCTTTAAAACAGGCCTCCGTTTCATTAATTAACCCTACATTCGACGAAAATTTGTTTCCAGTGCTAATGCTTTTGAGATCGGAAAAGAGGATATAGTCCCTGGGAGCCAGATATGGAGAATACGGTGGATGCGGAAGTAATTCAAAACCCAATTCATGGATTTTTGTCATCGTTTTTACTGACTTGTGACATGGTGCATTGGCGCCAGTCATTCTTCCTTTTCAACACCTGGTCTTTCCAACGGAGTGGAGGTCTTCCTCTTACTCTGCTCCCCTGGGCGGGTACTGCGTCGTATACCCTCAGAGCTGGAGTCTTTGTTCGTCGAGAGAGGACTTTTCTTCTGAAGTAGCATCTGCTATTCTGCTTTAGATTTTGAGGCTGATTTTGTTATTGGAGTTAAGGCTAGTTCCAAGAGAGAGAAAATTATCTGCAACTTCGAAGTTATGATTGTCAACAGTAACTTGAGAACCAAGATGTGTAATTTAGTGTACATTTTATATATCTAGCACATGTATATGATTATTATGTCTTTTCTGGAAAATTCGATATCTCTCAATTGTGTACTACAATTTTGAACTTTAGTAAGTTCGGAAGACCTGAATTGTGTCACCAAACCAAATACAAGGTTGAAGAGAGAATATAACATATACATATGTATATGAACATATATATTCTCAAATAAAATAATATGGCAAAAGAGCCCATAAAATTAATGCGCTCTCATTTGCTTAAAACTACTAACGGTGTATGCTCGCACATGCTCAAAATTCAAATCAATGAGTGAGTAACCGTTTAGTTTTCAAGTGCTCAGCAATTGTTTTATTTTTATAAGCTTACAAGCGCACCTCTAAGCTGTTGAATAATTGAGGAAATGCTAATCGCGCACTGAATATATTAAATTACAAAATATTATAGACTTATTATAGTATATACATATATATATGTAAGTATATATGTATATATATATGTATTCAAGCACTCATATGTTCTTGTGCGTGACTTGTCTAGCCGAAATGTCAGGTGCGTTGTCGAACCCATAAAAGTCAGACCATAGCATACGTCAACGGCTTTCGGCCGAGAATATTGTGGAATGATTTAGAATAAACGCTGGTGGCACTAAGTATTTCACATATAATTAGTGAGCTAATTGGTTTTAGCTTTAAACGAAAAGAGACTACGATTACAAGCTCAATATCATTAACTTTTTTCATCTTCTCTCCTCTCTCTTTCTCTGTTCTGCTTGTCTTAGCAGCTAGTCCACCACGAACTCAAATCACCTTAATATTTGATTAAATCTTAAGTGCAGTTAAATGTATATTGTTGTTGTGCTATTTATTTTATTTTATATAAACAATCGAACACATTGATCGCTCGAAGAATTGAGTGTTCAGTGATTAACGGGAGAAAAGGCCGCAAAGGTTGTTGGTCAGCGCGTCGATGGTGGTGCTCAGTCAGCTAGCTTAAGTGCTTGCCGCATACGCGTCAACAAATAAATCTTTAAGAGCCGATAGTCTTATGCAATGCTGCAAAAATTCACACACACATACACACATATATATGTGTACCTTTTATTTTTTCCTTCTTGTACTTTTATATAGTCAATCAACTTGCCGGCTGCCATCAGCAGCGTCTTGGTGGTCATTGGCTCGCCTCTTGTTTCCACTCAATTTTGTTTTAAGCTTAATAGCCACTCCTTTTTATGGTCAATCTGTTGTTTTTGCATGCACTCATATACTTAAATACATATGAAGAAATAAATCTATGTATATATGAAGTTCATTCACCTCTTTTGAAATTTACTGGGCAAATAATGTTGATATGGCTTGTGACAAAAAACAACTGTTTTGGCATATTTTGTTATTTTTGATAGCAACTAGTTTTGGAATTTTTTTGCCACAAATTTCCTGCACTCTTTTTGTCTCCTAATTCATTATATCTTTGAATATTAGGAAATCTATCTTCATATTTTTTTTCTGAATTTTGGAATTTTATGTTTACTATCAAAATATGTTGGCCTACTCCGCAAGAGTTGTTAAGGAATTTCAAGGGTTTCACGGCTTCATAAAACATAACATTTTTTTTATTATCTTATTTAATTCTATAGCATATGTAGAATATTGCTTTAAGTTTTCAAGTTCATTCGAGGTATAGGTTTGGAGATACAGCTCTGACAAGTTTTGCTCTTGAGGTCAGCTATTTAGTCACTTCAAACCTTAAACGTTTTTCTTTAACGAAACTGTTATTTCAAGATTTCTCAAACGATCTTAATGACATTTTATCTTCATGAAGTTTACACTTTTTGGTATTTCGCCGGCCCTTTATGAGCTGGGAAGAGATAACCTTACCTCTGCTAAACCATTCTGGTGTCATTTGAAGCAGTGTGTGTGATAATCTTTGACTTGCAGCCTAAGGGTTTACCAGCTAGTCGAATGGAATTCAGCGTGAGACCAAGGTATTTGACCATATTGGTAATCTCTATCTCTCTGCTCCTAAGGGTTAGGTTTCTCAGGCTGGGCATTGAGTACGGCCTCTATCCATCTGCGCACCGATATCGCTACATTCCGTTTCTCCAGTGCTCTTGCTACGGTCACGTGAGGCGTATTGTTTAGCACCTTCGATGTCTAGGAAGACGCATAACATTAACTCCTCTCCTCCTTCCAGCGAACTCTTTATTTTTGAAGTGAGCCTGTATAGACGGCTGCCATTTTAAGTGCCTTCGAGCTTATTTCATAGTCCACGAATTGGGCATAATGGCCTGACGGATCTCGTGAATTAGAAGGAGATAACTCAAAAACTTTTGGGATAGTCGATTTAAAATTTATTTATTACTTTTAAGGATAAAACTTATCAAAATATGAAAAAATCGATCAATACTAGATGTAATTAAAAAAATTATGACTTTTCAGCATTTTCTTACCTAGATTTAGATATAAGTCTTGTCCACGACTAGTTTACTAACATACCTTTTTCTGAGTAGSCCTGTTTATCAAAATGTTGAAGATTATTTTTTTATTGTGCTTTTGGCTTCGAATTTCCTCTAAGATACCAAAACAGAAGTTCTGTTGTTAAAGTTGTTAATAAGTGAAGTTTGTCATATGACGAATCTTTTCCATAATATGGTTATATAAGAGCTTTCTTAAAAGTATGTAGAGAGACTGTTCACTCGTGAGCTAAGCCGAATGTACCAACTTAGTATCTTGTGCTAWTTTAGTTTTCAATTATTAGTAATTTTTATATTAATAAAGCATTAAGAATTTTCTCCAAAAAGTCAATCAACTATTACGTGTCCGTATCCAAACAATATTATTTTATCTCCCCCAATTCTCTCTATATTATCGACCGAATCGCAGTTCATTGGCTGGCACAGAGTCAATTTGCGATAAACCTACTTCCGCTACCCACTTTTCTTATATCTTCTGTATAGCTTTTTACATGCGTACATATGTATATATTATAGCTCGCACATAAACACCAGCACACTTTTGCAAAAACGCTACTCAATATCCGACCCAAATACCGCGAAATTATTCATCGAAATTCCTCCGCTTTTCTAGTCGTGCCATAAAAAGCGATAAAAGTAATTTATTTTCGCATAAAATAAAATTAAAAAAGTAAATAAAATAAAATCGTAAGACGAATTTCGCGCTTTAGCAAGTTATGGAATTTAATATACGCAAATATTTTCGTGCGCAAATCATAAAAATTTGTTTACACTTTACTTACGGTACTCATTACTCATTTTTATGAAATTCTGTGCGATATTGATTTTATCAGCTTTATTCGTTTAAAAAAACAAATWCTTATTTATTTGAATCGCATTTAAAATTTCACAATATTAAATTTTTTTATAATTTTTTTCTGAAATTGAACTGATTAAAATTTTGAAATTTTGAAATTTTTTGTTTTTGGTTTTCTTAAATAAACATGGGTATATATGCTGATTATTAAATTCTTATATTCGAAATTCCATTTTTATTAACTTTTTTGCACTCTTTAACTAGATTGCAAGTGTTTTTCATTTCATTTTTATTTACTATGCGGTTAGGTCATTGTACTGTTGAAATAAAATGCTGCATATTTTTCAGATGACAGCAGCTGGCCAACAGCGGTTAGGTCGTGTTGCTTTAAGAAAAAAAAAAGTTTACTTGTGATTCAATACGCTAGGCCCACCGATAGGCAGCGTTACTGCTGCAGAGGTATGACTCAGCGACTTCTAAAGCTTTTTGGCGAACAAATAATCGCAATTTGCTTTATATTTAGTATTTACCGCAAAGAAAAAATTCCAAACTATTTGCCAAAGAAATCCTCAGATTTTAT
>NW_017535063.1:438092-441744 GCF_001853355.1 Bactrocera latifrons | reverse complement strand
ATTGTTACTATGCTGTACTATTAACAAAGAAATTCGGAAATTTTTGGAAAAAATTTTTTTTAACTCGGCCATTGCAATGCTATTTTCGGTTGAAAAAAAAAATGCACTCGCGTTGGCAGGATGACTTCCTTTAGCATCATATAAAGTGAAAAATACGTGTTTTACTTAGAACTAGGACGAAGGAAAAAAATTGAAAATTGGGGTTTTGGCAGACATTTTTACAAAAACAAAAAAAAAAAAAATTAAAGTTTCAGTGAAAGTTTATCATTTTTTGTGTTTTCAAATATAAAAATTTCGAGGGATGAAACGTTTGAGAATTGTATCGTAAAGACTTGTCTAAAGTTTCATGATGATCAGTTAAGTAGTCCTTGAAATCTTTGCTAATCGACTTCAAAAACACAATTTCGAGCAAAACGCGTTTAAAGACGGCGCACTTAGCCCAGCTTGCCTCGAGCGCACAAGGTCTCATGGCTGTGGCTCCGAAATTTATTATTCTGAACAACTTGAAAATTTTGGATAATATTCTAGAGGTATTATAGAATTTAATAAGATAATAAAAAAAAAAATCGATTTTTTTGAAATCCGTAAACCAAGGTAACCCCCTTAAACTTAAAGATAGGGTACTGGTACTATTACTCGATGAAGATTGTTGCCAGACTCAAGAAATGCTCACAGAATCTTTATAAGTAGCTCAAGCAGCGAAACGTTTAAAAGCAGCCGTATGTATTCAAAAKAATAGAGATACGGTTCTATATGAAMTGAATCCCAAATGCAAAAAATTTGTTGTGGAACCTGGCTAACCAGCCAGCTGGTAGCACCAGCCTTCCTCTCCGGTAATGTAGTTGTCCGCCTAATTAATTGTCCTTAATAAATAGCAATAAATATTGGGAACAGCCAATGTGCATGGTTAATGGAGAGGTTCGCTTAATAAAGCGTCCGTTTAATAGAGCTTTCACTCCATATATTTTTTGCAACATTTCTTCGCAAAGTTTAGAGCTCTAAGTCGATTATTTGAAAAAATTAAAATTGTATGTCTCAAAAAATCTGATCAGGCTTTGAAATCTTATAACATTTGTCATACAACTTGAGCCGAAAATATATTCCAATATTTTATATTTTTTATTATCAAGAACTTTTACACTACAATTAATAATGATGTTTTAATTAAACTCAATTTTGAAATTCGAGTCAAATATTTCGATTTTGATAGCTAATTTCGAAACCTCTTGAAATTAATACAATATATGTTGCAAATAAAAAAAAAAATTTCGGGGATCGGTTTTTATGAAATTATTATTGTATAAAACTCTAGAATATTTCAATTTTTCTGACTAAATTCATTTCTTTTTTCCATTTCAGGTAATACATCTTCATTCGGTACTGATAATACCGGGGAGTTTTAATCAAATGTGGTAATTGTGTATAGCGGCTTTATTTGAATATAATATAGCATAACAACATATAAAATATTATGATATAATATAATAATATAAACATACAAAATATTATATAAAATAGCAAAATAAAATATTGAAATGTACGCCTAACTGCTTAAGTCATATTGGCAAACTAAATGAAGTCGTAAATTAATTTTTATGGGTTAGGACAACTATTTTTGATATTTCAAAAAAGCGTGAGTAAGGTATGATAGTTACTGTGTCATTGACAGTTGTCGAAACAAAAGAAAGACTGTTTCTTAAATAGGCTTTAAAGTAGTGCCAAAAGTCGTAGTAGTCACCCAAGCTAATAGATCTATAAAAACCTTTCCATACGAAACATTAGTAAATTTTGTAGAAAAAGCTACCTTATTTGATAGCTTAAGTTGCCTGTTACTTTTCCCTTCCTTTTCGGTCGTACCTAGTTTTTTGCTTGATTACGTGGAAGGCTCTAAGGCAGATTCTCTGTAATATATTTTATATGGTAGAAAGTATATATTATCGATTAAACAATTACGACAACTGAATGAAGTAACAAGTTGACTTCCAGTTGTTTGTACAAATTCCAATAATTTTGTAAACAATATGTGCACTTATAATACAAATACATGCGTATTCTCCTGTTCCACTGAATCATACTAAGCGATTTTTATCAGTTTCTAGAAAACTGTTGGGAACTTATTGTCAACAGTGGGGTCACAGTTCAAAACAAGCAGCGCATGATAAACTTCTAAATAAATAACAACAAAAATCATCTCATATTTGAGCAATAGCATGAATATATAACTACTAGACGACTTCTCAAAGTAACAAGCGTCGACAAATTAGAATCAAGTGCATACACGCTTATGTATATAGACACAGAGAAACTATGCAGATAGCTGTGATGTTAGTCAGCTGAGTAAATAACCTATTAAAATGTGGATCTACGTGATTGCATGATCGTTTCGAGATTCCAATTGACTCATTAAACAAGTCTACGTTTGTGCGTACAATGAGTGATTATATATGGAAATGTATATACATATGTAGGTAGGGAAAAAAGACAAAAAAAAAAATTTGTTTAACATCTCTATTTTTTTTTATAACAATAAATGGTATAAACGGATTCTTATGTTGATTTTTTGGATTAGTTTGCATGGAAACTATATGCTATAGTTTTCTGATTTTACTAWTTTGTTCASAGATTRTAGCGCTGCCTTGAACAATAATCCATGMCAAATTTCCTGAGGATATCTCGTTAACTATAATAGTAGTACATAAATACATGGACTMGATTTTCATTGGTCAGTTTGTATGGCAGCTATATGCTATAGTGGTTCGATCTAAACGATTTAGTTGGAAATTTTTGCTGTGTCCTGAGGCATAACCCTTGCCAAATTTCGTGAAAGTATCACGTCAAACACAAAAATTGTTCCTATAAGGAGTGGAAATTAAGTGATCAGTTTGTATGACACCTATGTATATAATATAGTGATTCAAATTGAAAAATATGTTCGGAGAAAGCATCTCTGCCTTGAAAAATACATATAAAATGTAGTCTTCCATATAAAGACTTGATTTTGAGCGATTACTTTGTGTAGAAGCGATATCCAATAGTGGTTTCATATCGGCGGTTCCGACAAATTAACAGTTTTTTGGAGGAAAAAGGGCAAAAGTGCAAATTGTAAGATCGATATCTCTAAAACTGAGTGACTAGTTCGCATATACCATACATAGACATACGGTGGGGACTCAATCAACTAACTCATTTACATATGAATATAYTTTATCGGATCTTTGACGTTTCTTTCTGGGTGTTACAAATTTCATGACATACATACATATATCTCTACATGAATTGTAAACTCATTCGATCACTTTTGCAGAATAAGTCTTAGCTGCAAACATTGCCATACTAATTTAAATAAATACTTTGAAAACATGTTTAAAACAACGCCTTACAAACGAAGCACGCTCGGAAGCGCAATTAGAGTAAAAATAAGAATGAAATAAAATWCAAATGTCACTGGAGGGGCACACGAGCGTCAGCGTCAGCGTCAGCGTTTGTGATAAACTCGTATTGACCTTAAATTAAACGATCGATCGGAATTTGTACAAATATATGTCAGTATGTGTGTGTTCGCATTTTTGCATTTTTACCGCACAGAGCAATGCATTTAAGCTCATTTGTATGTGTGCTTGTTTCTACATACTTATATATATATATAAGTATA
>NW_017535063.1:436754-438067 GCF_001853355.1 Bactrocera latifrons | reverse complement strand
TTGTATATTGTATATAAATATGTGTATATATATTTATATTGTACACAAATATGTATATATATAGTACATACCACAAATGTTTTTGCATGTGCATTTGAATTTTCGTTGATAATCACATTTGCATTCGAAATCAAATCGCTTTGCTTTGGCGTCACCAATTTGTGACCGATTGACAACTTAATCGCTTTGTAAGCGAATTTCCACWTATGTGTTTCTGTATGTTTGTGACATCGTACGAGGCAAAAGGAGCAGTTGACCCAACAAACGATCGATATGTTTGCATTGCTTTGTGGTATTAGTGAGAAATCAATATTGTTGGCGGAGTAGAGAGTGTGTGTGTCTTAGAAAAGCCAAAGCAACCACAGAAAGTGATGATTTAAGTTCGGTGAAAAAATTTATAAGTCTATATTTTCCATGGAAATCCATTGGATCATTACTTAAATTCATACTTGGTTACTAAAACGATGTACATCAGCGTATCCAAACTGTTTTTTCTCTCTTTTGTACCTATCTTCCATTCAGTTTTCGATTTTTATTTACGAAAATGAATCTCAAAAATATTTTATTTACCTTGAGTTGCGTTTTGTTTATTTCTGATATTCGCTTATTAAAATTTTATATTCCAATAGCCGAGCATCGACTTTTTGTCGATGCCTCGAGCTCTATTTTAAAACTATTTACTAAAATTACTACCAAAAAAYCTCGAATGAAAATTGTAGCATTAAGTTTCGCTAGGGTGACGTCATAAAACACTTAAAGGCACCACACAAACTGTACGGACCAAACAATGACTCTGACTAGACTTAATATTAGCAAAAAATTCATATTCATATTGAATTTATTTTTCCTTTACATTTAACCTCACTTTTCGGATTTCTGTAAACCTGCTGCTTAATTTGATTAATTCATTTAGTTATGGTAGATATGTATATTGTTCCTCGCGCCTTTGCTTTACTTTGTTTTACCATTAAATCTGTGAAATTAATTGAGCGTATTTTCTTATTACATTGTGAGAAAGGGTCATAAAATTAGTAAACTGACAAGGGGTCMCCAATAAAGAGAAGGAACGGTAGTGTGATGGATAATAAAAACCTCATTATTTTGTTTTATGTTACAAAGGGAGGAAATAATATTTACTGCTTTATGTTTGCAAGTAAAAGATAAATCTACTGATAAATATAAAAACATTACTATACTTTTTTTGAAAGTTATGTTATTTCGAATTGAAATTAGTCTGAAAATTAAATGTATTTATATATTAATTACTCTCTGTGAAAAATGTACTAAACATTTGTAAACATATTATTATAGTC
>NW_017535063.1:434302-435744 GCF_001853355.1 Bactrocera latifrons | reverse complement strand
AAAAATTATAATTTTTCCTATTAGATAAAATGTTAGTAAAAAAAAATACAACAATTTATAAAAAATAAACTATTAAATAATAAATATGTATATATTGTTTTTGTTTTTAAAATCCATATACCGACAATTTTCCAATAAATTGGTTTCAGTCAGATAAAAATGCAAGTAAACTAAATAATAGAACAATGTTTTAAAAAGTAAATTATTAATGAATAAATCTAAACTTTTTTAAAATCAATTTAACGAGTTTTTAGGAAGGCGTTACAATTTTTTTTTTTACTGAAGAATACTTTTCTATAAAGTAAATTTTATTAAACAGAAAATTACAATTTACTCCAAAACATTGTGTTCAACTAGATAAAAATCCAACTGAAATAAAAAATAAGAGAAACATTGTAAAAAAATAATTTATGAAAAAATAGATAAAAATTTTGTTTTTAAAAATCCGTTTGTCGAGTTTTTAGCAATTCGCATTAATTTACAAATTTTTCCGATTTTTTTTTACGCGCGTATGGGAAAAAATCGCTTACCTTATTAACAAACTTGTTTCATATGGGCACAAATTCATTTGTGTATATAAATACTGCTATGTATAAAGATATAACTTTTGTTTCGGAATTCCTACGGAATTTTTAATTTTATTCATAATTTCTCATCCGTTTTTATTGCTTTTTCATGCGATTAGCTTATTATGCTCATTATTATTACTGAGCGGTCGTCTGCACGCGCATACTTTTGCACATACATATATGTGTATGTGTGTATGTATAAGCAAATATGTATATTTATACCTTTATTACGAGTGTAAATAAGTCATCCTTCCGGTTGCGTTTTCTGCGTGCTAACATGTTGTTGTTACAATTTCTCATCGGCGCTGCTGTTGCTGTTGTTATTACTGCTATTGTTGGCAGCTCAGCGCAGGCATTTAACTCGTTGAAATATATGCATTCGGATACGCGTCTAATTGTTTTTTTTAACTCTTTACGCACATAAATATGTTCTTCATACAAATATTTTCCAAGCTATGTATGTGTGTGCGTATACATTTCTATATACTTGTATATTTTTAAAGCATTCAAGCACGTGCGTTGCTGCCAGTTTATTTTCGTGCCGTCGCCTCACCATATTTTACATAAATTTCGCTCAAATGTTTGAGGCTGTCGGCAGCGCGCCGCACGTCAACTTAATCCCCAACCATAGCCTTCAACTCGCACACACTCATACACACTCTCATAAATACTCGCACAGTTTCACGTGAAATTTATGCGAACGCGCCAAGCCGACCACTAACCGCCCTTCGGTGTGCTTGACTGTTTGTATACACATGCATACGAGTATATATGGGGGTGTGTGTGAGTGCGCTTATATGCAAATCCGCTGGCTGCGTGGTTTCTTTTCTGTACACGTAATTTTCTTTAAATTTTTCCTCATTATACCCTGAA
>NW_017535063.1:432521-434097 GCF_001853355.1 Bactrocera latifrons | reverse complement strand
GCTTATATCGGATCACTATAGCATATAGCTGTCATACAAACTGAACGATCAAAATCAAGTCTTTGTATGGAAAACTTTTTTACTTGAGGATATATCTTSATGAAATTTACCAAAGATAATTGTCCAACTTAAGCCTACAATCTCTGAGAATATTATTTAAATCGGACAAGTATAGCATATATCTGTCATACAAACTGATCGATCAAACTGAAGTCCTTATATGGAAAACTTGTTTGTTTGACAAGATATCTTCATGAAATTTGGAAATAGGTTTTTYTTCGGGACAACGGTGTAATCTCCGGTAAACTGTTCAGTTCGSATGAMTATAGCATATAGCTGCCATACACGCTGACGATCAAAATCAAGTCCTTGCATGGAAAACTTTTTCATATGTGAAGGGTATTATTGTCTCGCTGCCAACGCAGTTAACGTGTTTTCTCATTTTTATTTCTTTCAATTCGTGCCTGCCACACGCTCTTGTCCTTCTTCTTCAGAAGTTATTTACCTTTTTATATGTCGATTCTCCTTTCACAGCTGCCTTGCTTTCTTGTTTTAATATATGTACTACTCTCTTTTATTTATTCTTAATTTTTTATGGTCCCTGTGCCTTTTAATGCTTTGCATTTTTTGTTTTCAATGTTTCCTCATTTATACACGCGCACATATCTATGTGTGTTGTAAGTCTTTGTGAAACTCCAAACAGCGCAGAGTTTTACATTTGCTTGCTTGAAGATGAGGCAATGAAGAAGCATGCGAGTAATCCTCTTACCCTGCTTGCTTGTGTGTGTGAGTGGGTGGAAAGACTACTTTGCCACACGTAATAAAAGAATGGCAACGCCGTAGTACAGCATGAAAAGCAGCGTATGAAATTGCAGTCAAAGCAGAATTGCTTGAATTTCAAATTACCCATGGGCCAATGAACGTTTACGTTTATACAATCTGCATACGCMAACAGCCGCCCAATCGTCTGGCCCACAAATCCCGTGTATGGCAGGCTACTTACTCGTTAAGTGCTCGCGTGTGTGTATATATACATACATATGTGTGTTTGTTTCAGCTAGTATCGCTTAGAATAGCGCAAACAACCGGTTTAGTTGCGCATTATTGTTGTATGGCAAGATTAACTGCAAATTGTCGTCAGTTTGTTGCATACATTTTGGCGCAAAAGCAGAAGCCTGTTAGTACTACCTATATAACAGTATACAGTTAGGCGAATTACTCTTGCAGTTGGTGACACTCAGTTAGCAGTAACTGATTTTCATTAAATTGCTACTTAACAACTTGTCCTCGGTTGTTGTTGTAGTCTTTGGTAGTAGTTTCGAAATTGAATTTTTCTGAAAACATAAGAGTGCAGCGTTCAAATTTGTCGTAATTGGTAACTGTGCCAATGAAATGATAAAGGTGATAATGTAAATGTATGCTCTGTGCAGTGGATAATTTGKTTTTATTATACTAAAGTACTGTATTTACATATTTTAATTTAATTCAAAAAAATATTATTTTTGTGAGGATATAACTATTAGAACAAAACCTGCTTATTTAGAATTTTTCATATTTTTTTTTTTTTTTTTTTTTT
>NW_017535063.1:421346-431478 GCF_001853355.1 Bactrocera latifrons | reverse complement strand
CAATTCTTGATGCAAAAATAATTTTAAAATTTTTTCCGAAAATCTTCTAAAAAATTTATTCCTTTCCTAAAGTTCCCTAATTTAATGGAAATTAAACACGCTTTATTATTCAAAAAAAAAAAAACACTTCAATTCATAACGAAATGTGTAATTCATGTACGCCAAATTAACATAAATATACTCAATGACGCATACATCTTTTATAACTACAGTGGTCGAATGAAAGATGGACTCAGAAGAGAAAAAAGCTACTTGAAACCAACCGTCATCAGTCGTTCATTCCCTTACACCCTTCCATAGTGGAAGAGCACAGAGAASGCTATTGGTTACTTATGTTTGTTGTTGTGTGTTACGGTTGACAATTTCTTGGCATGTTTCAAATGTCACACGTGGGTTGCAGTGATATAATTTTTTTTGCTCACTTGGCATAAAAATTTAATAAAGAAAGGAATCGAGCTTTGAAGGAAATAGAAAAGGGGAGATAAGATAAGAAAAACATGCAATTTCTAACTGCAAATATTTCAAATAATTTGTATGCAAATCAATGGTTTGCTTTTCCTTTTGCACATAAATTTAATTTAAAAAATTTGATACGAATTCTTCTACTTTCTATAGTCCGAAAATATTTTCGAATGTAAAATTTATAAAATTTCTACAGAAAAAAAAAAACCATCTTGTTGAAAAATGATACAATTAAGATAATGGCGACACTTTTTTGCGGCCGCTTCTAAAGCTATACGTCTCACAATCACACAATCAACAGTTACCTTGACTATAACGTCTAAGCGCAGCAAAACTATTGAACACTTTTCGTTGGGTGCATATTAAGCCGGTCATTAAACTTGTTTAACCCGATAAGCGGAGCTCAAACTACAAACAAAACAAACAAAAAACAAAAAAAAAAAAAAAAAACTGTAAGTAAGCGCTCAAGAAGTATGTAGACCAATGACTGGCAAGTGTAAGCGAAGGATTTTGAGCAACAACCGTAAAACAAATGCGATTCAAGACTTTTTGCCGTRTTGTCATTTCTCATTTTTTATTTAGTATGCTTAAGGTTGCTTTTCAATATGTATGTAGAGGGTGGTTTTTGCGTGTAAAATTATTTAGAATTATTATTTAAAATATATAACAATAGTGTATCCTATTAGGATAATTATCCGATAACTGTCCGATTACAAGCGGTCATTTATAAGATACATTCGGGTAGTTTATATACCTGAAATTCTGTTCACTGTATAAACACAAATTATAAATAAAAAACTAACATTGTGAAAAAATCTCAATAATATAGCTTAAATTCTATTAACTTTTTTATTTATGTTATTTTCATTTGCAGTAAAAATTGAAACTCTCCAAAAAACCCTTTATATTGGACAACCGTATTATTACCGTGAGAAAAGTGAATAATCTAAAGCTTTTTGTTAATGCAGTTTTGCTTGCTGGTACGCTTGCAACATGTGGCATTGACAGTTTTGAATATTAAAATAATATGTTTCTTAAGGTRGAGGAAAAATAGTAATGGAGAATACTTGGTATTAAGTTAGCTCAGCTTGACTTCATTAATTGAGAAAGTTAAAAATTATAGAGATTAATCAGCAAGTTTATGGGCTGAGCGACCGAAAATGTAAACAAATCTTTTCAACATGAAAATTTGTTTCAATATATTAGGTTGTCAAAAAAGTCTTGCGGCATTTTCGCTAGTTGGCGCTGAGAGCGCGTATTTCTAGTTTTATTCGTCGCATCAGGTCATGCTATACSTTTTTGGAAAGATCATTTCACGCGCTAACACGTGTTTGATTGATTGTCGTTTCTTTTAAGTCGTTCGTGAGTTATAGTGTCGCAAACATGGAGCAAAATAAAGAGAAAATACGGCATATTTTACAGTACTACTACGATAAAGGCAAAAATGCATCTCATGCCGTCAATAAAATTTGTGCAGTTTATGGACCCGATACAGTTTCCATTTCCACTGCACAATGATGGTTTCAACGTTTTCATTCTGGTGTAGAGGTGGTCGAAGATGCGCCACACTCCGGAACGCCTGTCGTCGAAAATTGCGATAAAATCGCTGATTTGGTCGAAAGAGACCGGTATAGTAGAAGCCGTAGCATCGGTCAAGAGCTGGGCATGAGTCATCAAAAAAAAAAAAAAAAAAAAAAAAAAAAAAAAAAAAAAAAAAAAAAAAAAAAAAATTTATGAACAATTGAAAATTCAGTAATAATACCGCAAGTGCTGACTTTTATATCAATCGTGGATGACAGACGCTACATTTTTTCAGGATAAGATGTATCCAAATGACAATCGTATTTATATAGTTGAATGAGTGAAATTAAGTAAGAGAATATGTTATAATAAATAAATCAGCACAGATAGAAGTATGAATAGGGACAGAGTTGGATGTTTATTGGCATCTTGTGTTCTAGCATTGAACCAATGGACCTCTCGTGTGCTTAGCTGGAGCAGGTAGTTGTCAAAGTTGTATGAAGGAGGGTGAGTTTGAAAGATCTAGGTACTTTCATCTTCTTTGTTCAGCCTTTGCACAACTGAGATTGAAATATTTAGATAATCATATCTTTTGGAAACTATGAGACATAGCCGAAACTGATATTAACCGTCTCAACAAATTTGTGATAAGGCTTAGAGTGTTTTGCCAATTTTTAAGCTTCTTGGATACCTCACAAAGTAACAGAGAAAGTGTAAAACCGTTTTCTTATTATCTTCCAATTCATTTCATTTTTAATGCATTTTCTTTATATTATCAATGGCCCATTCTGTTACCTGGGAGTTTGAAGATACTTTTCTAGATCTAATTAATAAGTCTTTAATTCTTATCTTGTCATATTTTGGGCATATCTGCTTCGCTATCTTGTGTGTTGAGCTCCCCCTTGATTGTTTCTGTTGCGTATGGTATTATCTTTGCCTAGGATTCGTCTAGAGACGCTCCTGACTTGATCAACACTTCTGCTTTTTCGTTGCTGAAAATGTTCTTGAACCTGGGAACTAATATTTTAGAGAAGTGCAGTTGACCTTCTATAATCGCGTAAGGGGTGTCTATATCAATAAAGAACAAGAGGTAGTTGACCTTCCAGTGTGCGTAAAGCATTCCCATATTTACTAACTATGCTGGTATAAATCTTAGGCAGTGACAAGACTAGCAATAGGGCCTGTGAATCTATCCATATAGTAGCTTCCTCAATCCTTCCTTAGTTAATCCATTACAACTTCACGGCATTCAGCAGTATGTCTAGTACTACCATCTGGAAGATACTGTCTGAGTTTGGTAGACGGAGAAGAGGWGATATCAAGATCATCGGAGTATAYCCCCGTCCTTATYTCGCAGTCCAATGGCGTCCAGTCGTTATAGATTGAGATTGTACTATCCTCCCATATGCAACCTCTTCTTCATTCACGTCTCTAGGATAATCACGCCTGGAAGTGATTATTGAGACCCAACTTTGCAAGGATATAGTMTSTATTATTTAACTTTGTTTTGACATGATTTTGATGTCGCTATACCATATCTTTTCCATGTATACAAAGAGTGCAGAATAAATTTCAGTAAATTTTTTTTCGAAAAAAATCTGTTTTCATTTCCTCTTCTCCATCTCTCAAACACATTTTCCCAGATGTGTATAAGAGACAGAATTTTTTTTCGAAAAAAATCTGTTTTCATTTCCTCTTCTCCATCTCTCAAACACATTTTCCCTCTAAGCCTAGAACTAGAACTTTTAAAACTCTATTAGCATAAAATGTTTGTGCGCAACAACTATCTGTTCATGCACCTTTTATCATCTCTGCTCCTTTGAACGCCTCGCCTGATTCCATGAAATTGGCGCTTGTCACGGCAACATGTTGCACAACAGTCGGCTCGTATCGTTTCATATCACCTTGCCGCCTTCAATCAACGAGACACAACGCGCTGACGCATGTTCAACATAAACTTTRTGCTCAACAACAAAATTAATAAATAAAAAGCTGTAAATGAAAAATAGTAGAACTCTGAAATTATAGCGAACAATATGCGCATAATTGCGCTGTATAATTTCATAACAAAACAACAACAACACCAGGCAACAAATGTGAAATATACTATCAACAACAACAACAACAGCACCGTAAAATAGTSAAATTAGCAATATGCAACGGCAAAGTGAAATTAGAATTTCTGCTAACCGTCTGCCACTTTTCATTTGAACCAGTTGTTTTTGTTTTTGTTGTTGTTTGCATAAATATTACCACTTTTGTTGCTTTCCTAGAAGCTGTTCATTACACCAACTAACTAACTACATGCACTCTACGGATACAAGGCAGGAGGACAAGAAGGGGCATCAAACATCAACAGCACACAKGCTCGGCTAACTAAATGAATTGTGGCGAGTTGGCAATGTGGCAATTAAAATCACTCGACTGCTTTGGTTTGCAGCGCCTCGCTGGGGGCGGGCGGSGAGTTGAATGTGTCTAATTGTTGTGGGGAATGCAAATTTCGAGTGAGCGCAAGGCATTTACATAAGTTCTTGTATCTTATTTTTCTACTCCACTTTGTTTTTGTGTTTCTTATTTATGTAAATTTTTTTTGTAATTTTTTTTTGTCTTACATCATGGCAACCCAGTTGTAAAAGGTGTTGCTAGCTTATGGTAATCCAAATATGTAAAGCTAGGAAGTCAAATTCGGCAACTTTATGTCGRGAGATGGCCGTAAGCTATGTTTAGTGCTAAAGAGCACTGGAAATTGTTTGATTAGGCTTTCTAAACATTCTTGATTTCATACCCAACTTTCTTGTGAGATTTCGTGGAGTTTATTTTTAAAGGTCAATCTATGTTAAAGCTTTAGTATGGAGCTAGTGAGGACACGCAATAATTTGTGACTTGTCTGTTTGGTAACTTTAAAAATCTTACGCCTCTGCATTCACATATTTTTCTTCTTTAAATTGTCGAGTTATTAAATACTTATGTCTAWAGATGTCTAGAGCAAGACACMAGGGAAATAATGGRGCATCTAGATCTGTCTATCCACTATCCCTTGACTTAGTATAATGGCTATGAGCGCCAATATGTCGTTTTCGATTTCACATTCCCAAAATTATCTTCGTTATCGATTGAGTTAGTAACCCCTGCCCCTACTAAACCCCTTCACCATGCACGTCTAGAGGATATTCTCACCTGGGAGTAATTATTGAAATCCAAAAGTAATTACTGAAAATAGCTGTCGGATAGTGCGAAAGAGTTTCCAGCCTAAACTTATCTATAATCGAAAAATCTCTAAAATATTTTTGAGTTGAGAAYTATTAGAACTGTGAACAGCGAAAATTTTTGAATGACCCTTTACACGTTGCCTTACAAATAACCGTCCATATCTCCGAAACTATTTGCTTTTTCGGATTTACGGAGACTATTCTCAAATACAATATATATGTAAGTGGTCAGTTCAAAAARTAAGTATTAGAGTTTAGTCTTTCCTTAACTGTTGGAATGAACTGAAGTATGTTTACTGAAATTATCTCCAGTCATCTTGATCTTTTATTTCTTCCAGTTATAACAAGCCTCCCTTTCTGCCAATAAATTCCTGATATAGAAATAATTAATTTAAGTTAGGTGCTTAGAAAGAAGAAAGAGTTGAAATCTGAACTGAAAAGAGCGCCCATTCGAAAAGAAATGGTTTTAATTAGAGACCTGTTATACGTGAGAAGCTATCTGCTGATCTGTGTAATATATTAGTTAGTCTAATGTGGCCTTAAGAATAAGCTCGTATCTTGATATTTCATATTTGTACTCATGTTAATCTTTTTAATTGTTATTGTCTCTCATTTTATGAATGTAGGAATTCGAACTGAAGAAGAAGTTTTTAGATTCCAGCTCTTCTTCTAGCTATATTTCTTTTTTCAATGTTATGCTGTATAGCGATTACATCGTTTTTGTTACAACCCCTTCCAATCTTTGTGTTCTACAGCCTTCTTAGGAAGATATAGCCGAAGTCTATAAAATACTTAAGTAAGGACATAATTCTTAGACTTGGATACCGACACTAAAGCGACCCTTGGAATTCTCGATCAGTGATCGTCTTAGCGCTGAGCGTGACTATCACTTAACGTGTTCTAAGTTCATATTCCAAAAAAATAAATAAAGTCTTGCGGTATTTTCGCTAGTTGGCATCGGGTCATGCTATACCTTTTTGGAAAGCTCATTTCACGCGCTAACACGTATTTGATTGATTGTCGTTTCTTTTAAGTCGTTCGCGAGTTATAGTGTCGCAACCATGGAGCAAAATAAAGAGAAAATACAGCATATTTTACAGTACTACTACGATAAAGGCAAAAATGCATCTCAAGCCGCCAATAAAATTTGTGCAATTTATGGACCCGATACAGTTTCCATTTCCACCGCACAACGATGGTTTCAACGTTTTCGTTCTGGTGTAGAGGTGGTCGCTGCTGTCTCTTATACACATCTAGATGTGTATAAGAGACAGGTGTAGAGGTGGTCGAAGATGCGCCACGCTCCGGAACGCCTGTCGTCGAATATTGCGACAAAATCGCTGAATTGGTCGAAAGAGACCGACAAAGTAGCTGCCGTAGCATCGGTCAAGAGCTGGTCATGAGTCATCAAAAAAACTTTTATGAACAATTGAAAATTCAATAAAGATACCGCAAGACTKTTTTGACAAAATAATATTTTAAAAGAAATTTGCCTCTTGGCGAACAGTTCCAATTCACAAAGTTTATTTCTGTCATGAAAAAGTGTCTCGCAAAGGAAAATCAATTCCCGTAATTTGTTGCATAAAATAAAGACGCGCCGATTTGATAGCTTACTAAAACTTCAGTGAAACATTGCCAACAATAGATAGAAATAGTGCCAGCTATTCTCAGAGTTATCTACCCTTCTCAACAGTTATACATACGTTCAGAGTTTGCGTGGTTGTCATTTCTTAAAAACTCTTACCCGCAGCAACGACTTCCCTACCGCTCTCCGCACAGCAAAGTTCACRCCTTTATATAATTCATTTCCCATATATTCTCCCACTCAATTCAAAGACATACATGCGTCTAACAATGAGTTTATACAAAGCTTAACYACCCGTCACATTATCAAGTGCAATAAAAAATGATACAGAACCCTTGCTTYATGCACTGGGTTCTATGCTGGTCTTCAACTAAAGCCATCCGCTTGCTTGGAGTCGTCTCCATGGCAAATAAATCAACTTGGCCGCCATGTGCTGCTACATTACAAGCACTTGGGCGCGTCTTCATTGAATCAAAACAACACATTGTTCCTCTTCTCGGCTACTCCGTGTTGAACAACTCAAGACCAGTAGCTGTGGACGCTAAAATATTGATTAYCAAGCCAGGCCAAGTCATGCCGAGACTATAAGTATTTAATGATCAGCTGGTATGCAGGCCGTAGGCAACCGACAACAGTCGAYGTGCAGCGACCGAGCRCTGTCAGTTGATTGGCTTGTTCTTGCCTTCTCGCAGTTCATTAGCTGGMCTGACAAATACTCATAAATACGAGGCACAGTGCGGACATGGTCGGCTATGCACGCATATCCATACACTCGCAAGTGTTTTGCTACTTGGACCGCATGACTTTGCTACTTCGATATACAAGTACATCTGTGTGTATATAATGCTTGCTGTTTGTTATTGTTGTTGCAATGCAAAGTGACTGCAAGCGTGCGCATATTAAAAGCGTTTATTATTTATACACAAATGAAATATGGAAAATATGCTTTCAGCCTGGCAATGAAATTATGAAAGCCTAAAACAATCAGCAGACAGTGTGCTCGATGCACTGTGGGAAATAATATTCGTCATTGATTCCTGACATTTGATTGATTTCAGGCTAGTTAGGGGATCTAAATTAATTTGAAATTTCGAAAAAGGGCGACTGTTGTCATCTACTAGACGATTTGTCTGTTTTGTTTAGTTATATCAATAATAGAATGTTCCATTTCATTGTGACTTTTAGCTGAAATACATCTGATCAAATTTGACCCGGACTGAAAATAACTATGTAATCAAGTACTCTAATATTACTTTCATCAAAACAGGCTCCCACGCCAATATAAGAATGTCAACACTTTTTCCAATTTTCCATACATTTTCTATAAGCCACGGCTGGGATGGTCTTCAGGACCTTGAGCGAGTTGTGATTTTTTAGGTTTTAGTTWATTTTTGGAGCGCCATTCCCTAGATTGTTGTAGACTTTCCACTTTCATTAACCCACGGCTCGTCACTTGTAATGTCTTGATCTACGTTGCCTATCTGTTTTGCGACATCTCTTCGTCGTTATTGATTAATATTCATGTATTTTATAACAACCAAAATGGGGTGAGTCAATCCATAAGAAAGCTGGGATCCTCTGCTTTCTCTTTGTTGCTTACACGATGATTTTCAAACTCTGTTTCTTTAACGTTTTAACTCGCATGAGGCACGCTTTTAATTACTTCACAACTTTCACTGAATTCGTATGTGATCTTGATAAAGTAGATTCCATACAACACTTCCGAAACATTTTTAATGGTTCTGTACTCATGGTGATTTCAAATGAACACGTTTTTCTATTTTTTCCATCGAAGAAATCGTGAGACAACCCTAAATAAATATTTTACCATTTTTGAAAATTTTTTATATCAATATACTAAGCGYGGTTAAAATGGTCGAGTGCGGATCATATTTGATTAGATGGTATCATTTAAAAAATTCGCTTGAGAACTGGTGTATTCGAAAGGTCTGTAATGCGGAGTTTCTCAGGCTTTGTGGAGGCCGAAATTCGCTGTCATCGAAATTTAAGTTGTCACTACTTTTTGTTAGAGATCTCTAATGAGGTGAGTGTAATATTTTTCAGAAAGCTTTTCGAATAAAACAATTGGAGTGAAAAATATTTTACTTAATAATTACTTCTGATTACGCATCATAAATTTACTGATAATAAACTCTCTCGAATTGAAAAGTCAAATATTTCTCTTATTCGTCCAATGAATTTTCTCTTAAAAAAAATTTTTTTTTTTTTTTACCAAATTTCTAACGATCCCATTTTTGTTTAGTAGTAAGGCT
Source organism: Bactrocera latifrons (assembly GCF_001853355.1). Lineage (NCBI taxonomy): Eukaryota > Metazoa > Arthropoda > Insecta > Diptera > Tephritidae > Bactrocera > Bactrocera latifrons. Next base: position 422,428 of record NW_017535063.1, on the reverse strand, counting down.
GACGATATTCTCATTATATTAAAACATTTCGAAGGCTTTTCAGCTAGAATGTCTTCACTTTTAATAATCAAGTGTTAACTTATGTTGATTTCTCTGGTAAAATTCCCTTAACTACCGGTTAAATTATACATAAGCTACCAGGTACCCTTGACTTTAGTTAAAGTTTCCATAAGTTTTTTTAAAAGGAAATGGAAAAAAAAAAATCCTCGAACTCTTGTGTATACTTTTCTCCGTGCTAATTCAATGTAGTTATTGGAGTTTCGGTTAGTACCGTTTTGCTGAGCGATAAATATCTCTCTGTTTCGTTAATTTGTATTTTTCCATAATTCTCATTAGACTTATAAATATTATACAAYAAACTCACACTACATTGACAATTAATTAATAAAACAACCATATTTTTTTATATACCAAAATGCTAATTAGGTAAGCCAAGTACTATATGTGTAAATTTTCCCAAAGCGAAAACTTTCTCAAGCATAAGTTGCTTCGTAGTTGGTTCTGATCTTGTTTCTCATTATACAAACGCGAATTATTTAAGTTTTAATCTGCTAAAAAAGAGATCTATCTGGTTCGATTACTAGTTTGAGAATTTTGTAATGGAACGGAAATTAACGGAATTGAAGAAAAAATATAATTAAAAAAGACTTAAAAATGGRAAAACGGAATAAAAGCAGAATCGAAAACATATGTAGAATTGATTAGAACATAAAARATATAGTGAAATACAAAGAATAATGGTGGAAGACAGAAAATTTGAAAAGTCAAGAAAAGTTAAGGAACATGCTAAAACTGTAAGAAGCAAAAAGATAATGGAAACATGCTAATACCAGCGCAAGAAAAAAGTGCTGAAAAATGGGAAAAAAGTCAGGAAAAAAATAAAGAGCGGTTCAGAAAATAAAGATAAAAAGAAAGAAGAAAATAAATCAACGAAAGAGTAAACCAAAACAATTAATATAAGTTTGGAGATAAAAAAAAAATTAAAAAAAGAAAAAAAAACAGAAAAAATAAATAAGAAAAAAGTGTAAGAGAAGTAATAAAGAGTTTCATATAGTATAGTAGGTTATAAAAAATGTTGACTA
>NW_017535063.1:384802-421276 GCF_001853355.1 Bactrocera latifrons | reverse complement strand
TACCGATTTTCACTCAAAAAGAAAATTGTTCTGCTCTAAAATATATTTTACCATATTTGCAACGCTTTCGCCTAGCTCTGGCCGCCTATAGGCCGTTAACAAGCGGAAATGTTCTCACTTCCTGTTTACTTTCAGCTAAATTTGTGCGCCTACAAAGTGGCGAAAAACTATCAAGAACAAAACTAATATGCAAAACGAAAAAAAAAAAATAATAATAAAAATAAAAAAATAAAAATAAAAATAAAAGAATCTGGCAAAGGAAGTGAAGTACATTTGATGGCTGTAATTTCGATTTTATAGCATGTGCTATAGCCACATTTGCAAAACGGCACACACACGCGCTGACRTGCGAGCATCCATACATGTATGTATGCATTAATGTGTGCGATTTCGCAAATTTGTTTCATGCGCTGGAAACAGCTCTTCCACATGAACGGATGACGACTGTGAAATTTCGAAAAACATAAAAGTAATAAAAATGAATGGAATAAAATAAACAAAAGAAGTTAAAAATAAACGAAAAATTATTGCACGCAAATAAAGCGAAATAAAATAAGATGACGTAGGAAATACAAAAAAAAAAAAAAGAAAAAAAAAATAATTAACTTTGATTGCATTGAATACCCTACGCAACTGAAAAGTTAACATAAAAGAAATTGATTTTTTTCGATTGGTTTTTATGGTAGCTATATGATACAGTAAATCGATCTGAACAATTTGCTGGTATATTATTGCATTGATTTATATATAAAGCTGTGCTAAGTTTTGTGATTATAGTTTGACAAATAAAAAAGTTTTTCATACAAGAGCTTGGTTTTGATCGATCAGTTTGTATGGCAGCTATATGCTATAGTTTTTCGATTTGATTAATTTCTTCGAATATTGTAGCGATGTTTTGGAGAATCAACAATACCAAGTTTCTTGAAGAAATCTCGTCAAATGAAAAAGTTTTTCATACAATAGCTTGGTTTTGATCGATCAGTTTATATGGCAGCTATATGCTATAGTGAGCCGATCTGAACAATTTTTTCGGAGATTACATTGTTGACTTAGAAAACTATCTATACCAAATTTCGTGAATATATTTTGTCAAATGAAAAAGTTTTTCATACAAGAGCTTGGTTTTGATCGATCAGTTTGTATGACAACTATATGTTAGAGTGGTCTGATTAAAACTATTTCTTTTGGATATTTCAACGAAGCTTTGGGGAATCATTAGTGCTAAATTTCGTAAATATATCTCGTCAAATAAAAAGTTTTTCATACAAGGACTTGGTTTTGATCGGTCAGCTTTTATGACAGCTATATGCTCAAGTCGTTCGATCTGAATAATTCCTTCGGAGATTATAGCGATGCTTTGGAAAGCTTTTCATACAAGGTCTTGGTTTTGATTGGTCAGTTTGTATAGCAGCTATGATTTGATTAAAAWTTTTTTTCAGGGAAAGTTCCGCTGACTTGATCACTAATCTATACAAAATTTCTTTGTGTTCCAAACTTCTTGGCAAACTTAATATCCTCTATTCAGGGTATAATATGAAAACATTCGAAACAAAATTTGAAAAACAAATTTGCGAATAGTCTGCAACTGATGCGCAATAAATTTTCATTACACCAACGATACAAGCGCACAAACACACACATACTAGTGTATATGGGGATATGAAACCGCACTGTATGCCCAACACATGCCGTCCATGTGTGAAGTCTTCGCAAAGAGGCAGCAAGTAGACGCTTCAACGTCAAATATTTGGACGTAAAATGAACGAACGCACACACAAACAGCCGATCAGCTGAGTGTTTGCATGTATGTGTGTGTGTGCGGAAMGCGCAAAAGCGCGCTGTCAATATTCGATACGACTGATGCAGTCTACCGCATGATGACCGGGGTTACGAGTGAGCGCTTGAATGGCGCTGCCATATAAACAAAAGAAATGAGAAAAGGGGGAACTGTGAAGACGCCGCGAAATCCACARATGATTGACTCACGCCACGATAGTCAGTCGTTACGTTGCGGAGGCTTGCTGCAGCACGCGGAWTCGGCTGATATGTTTGTTGTTTGGAGTCAAGAATTTTTTCTTKCCTCCTCACTCCCAACTTGCCAATTTGCGGCTCGAGTGACATGTCTGCAGCGCCACGAAATGCTCATCTGCCAGCCGATGTCTTCAGTTTATCTGCCAACTCATTTGCCACACAGGCACATGTTGTCGGCATTCGTCGGCGTGCACCATGAAAATACTGTGAAAATGCGTTGTCACAGTTGGCGCAACAACAACAACAACAGCATACACCAGCAGCAACAAGCAAATGAGCATGAGCATATTTTCCAATGGCACTTGCATATGACATGAATATTGCAAGGCAAAATGAGCTGTGCCCGCGTCAAGTTTCGATAAAGCGTGAAGGAAGCGTTGCAGGCACTGCCACACACACATAAGCACATATTCACATAGCAATATTTATAAATATATACATAAATTGCTTGACATGCAGTCGCAATCGAAGGCTGAACGGCGTCACAACGCCCGTTAAGTTGCAAGCCGTTAGGCCGCGTCTTACGCTGTTGCACATACACACACACACACATACATACATGCAACAAGCAGACAGCCTGTCATTCACTGCCGCCGTCAGTGGCAGACACGCTAGGCCGGCAGTCGGTCGGCGCATATTCATTTTGTATGAAATTCTCAAAGTTTGCAACAAAATTGCAAATTCAGTTGGCACTGTGCGCTGTCGTGCCACACGCTTGCTTGTTTCTACTTTATATCTAATTTTGAGTTTTGTGCCGCTGCTGCCTGCAGGCCTCTAGCTACACTACGCTCAGCTCGTCGCTCGCTCTGCGTTGCCATTTGCTGCCGATTTGTATGTTGAAATGGCAAATGTTGCATGCAAAATATGTGCAACATGCGGCTTGTCGCATGCCATGGCTCCGTATCGCATTTATTGTTGCTKCTTTTGCTTCGTATTTACTGCTGTTGTTGTTTGTTGGTTTTGCTGCCGTTGTCCCAGTGGTGGACGGCGGCGTGAAGACCCTCTTAGGCGTGCGTGTTTTGATTACTTTTTGCTATGTGCAACGCGTAGTAATTCTGTGCAGTGGCTTTCGAGGAATATTTTTAAGTTATACAAATATGTGTGACATTTCTTTCAAGGCGCTGATTTTGAGTAAGTTTGAAAATTATATTTAGATTGTGCTAAGTGAAGATGAATTTATTATACTAAATGTGTTGAGACAAGCTATTTCCTCTGCTTGGGATGTGCGCYTACATTTTATACCACACCACTAATTTCTCGGTTTTTGGATGATGTTTACATATATGACTACAAACTCTAGACTTTTCGCTTTAATCAGTTATTTCTTTTTCTTTCTCTCTCAAAAAATCCTCAAATCGATTTTTTTAGTCCTCTAAAGCAGGCTTCCGCCTTAAACAGCCTACGATTGGTTGTAAGATTCTAATGAAAGCTTGAGTGTGTTTATTTGTTCAAACTACACCATATTGGAAATTAATTTCCGATCATTTCAAATTATTTCTGCATGTTCTACATATACAAGGCTTTCAATAAGAGTGGTAAGATTAAAGAAAAAACGTTAATTCAAATGCTTTTTATTTAATGTGAAGTACAACGATACAAATAAGGTCTGAATATAACATCATTCAAAGGACTTCCACGACTTTTTTTGCAGAAGCGAGTTCGATGAACCCAATTTTCGAGTACTTTTTGCACTAAATSAAGTTTTATGTTGTGAATAGAACCTTCAGTATTGACTTTTAAAGCATAAAGAGAGTCTGGTTTCTTACTAAAGATCAATGACTTTAAATAACCTCACAAGAAGTTGTCATATTGTGTTAAATAAAATTCTTGAGAGCCCATTAAAATCAAAATTGAAATAATCTCCAAACTTTTCTTGTAATAATGCAGTTTTCGCACGTGCAGTGTGGCACTTAGTCACGTCTTGTTAGAACCAGATATTGTCAAGATCAACCTCCATAGAAAGTTGGTTATCATCGATCTGTACCGGTCTCCATTGACAGTAACGGTGCCACCAGCTTCATCACGGCCCGTTGATTCCACCAAACCACAAACCACACCAAATCGTTAATTGAGGTGAATGTAATGGCTGTTCAAAAATAATTTACCGCAACACTGAGATGAAAGTAATCATCGCCGGAGATGCTGATTTTCTTAAAAAAAATCGTCATCGTTTTTAATTTTTCCCATGCAAAATCAGCAMAGCATAATAACATTAAACCCATTGGAACATTTAGATAAAACAACAAAAATTATGGGAAGGTTCAATAACGTCTGAGGTCAGAAATGGGAAAAAAAGATTCGTGGTCAAAAATGGTTTATCTTTACTTCCGGYAAAATTATAAAAWTTCCAATGTTRTAGAAAATTAAAAAATCTACTTGAGCAATTACAGAACTAAATAAATTTATATGAAAAGTTCAAAAAAACCAAGTTTTTTTCGCAATTTTCACGAAAATTTAAGTAATCTAACCTAAAATGATTTCTGATTTCCAATATATATTTTTCCACCTTATTTTGATTTGATATCAGAAAAAAACTAATAATCAAACGAAAATTCTCACTTCAAAATGTTTATGTTTTTTTTTAAATAGTTAGGATTTTCTTCGTTGAAACATCGTTTTCCAAGTTCTCAAAAGATACAGAAAAATTACTATGTGCTAGTATGGAAATCTTTGATCCTTTCTACATATTTTTTGCATTCAAAACTTTTCTAACAGGTTTGGTTATTATCCGATTTTAATGTTTGGCAGAGTATRAAKARGTCTCCTTTTTATATTYTCGCAACAAATTTGCTAAAGAGAGTATTATAGTTTTGTTCACATAACGGTTGTTTGTAAGTCCTAAAACTAAAAGAGTCAGATATAGGGTTACACATACCAAAGTGATCAGGGTGACGAGTAGAGTTGAAATCCGGATGTCTGTCTGTSCGTCCGTTCGTCTGTCCGTCCGTGCAAGCTGTAACTTGAGTAAAAATTGAAATATCATGATGAAACTTGGTACACGTATTTTCTGACTCCATAAGAAGGTTAAGTTCGAAGATGGTCAAAATCGGCCCACTGCCACGCCCACAAAATGGGTCTATAAAGTGTCATAACTAAGCCATAAATAAGTTTTTTGTACATATCTCGAAAACTACTATAGCTATGTCAATCAAACTCTACAGAGTTGTTCCATTCAGGCATTTCCATATACAGTTCAAAAATGGAAGGAATCGGATAATAACCACGCCCACCTCCCATACAATAGATTTGTTGAAAATCGCTAAAAGTTCGTTAACCGACTAACAAAAAACGTCAATGAAATTCGGTATATAATATTTTCTTAACACCCTGATAACATGTACGAAATATGGGTTAAAGCGGTTCACAACCACGCCTTCTTCCAATATAACGCTATTTTGAATTCCATCTGATGCCTGCTCTGTATAATATATACATTAGGAACCAATGATGATAGCGGAATAAAACTTTACGCAAATACGGTATTTAAAGCGAGAGTATAAAATGTTCGGTGACACCTGAACTTAGCCCTTCCCTACTTGTTTGATATTAAGCTAGATTTGAGCAAGGTCGACCTGTTTAAGCATTTCCAGAGAACTTCAATAATCTTCTGGAGCTCGGCAGTTTATAGGTTTTCGCTTCATGGCATTCTATGGGCGTGACAATCAACCTCCGCAAGGTACCTAGGATTATGATAAGCTGAGTTCATTTAGACATATCCGTCTGTGTATATGCGAAATAATCCGTCAGTTTTAAGGTATCGATGAAATTTTGGACATATCTTTTCATCGTCAAAGAGCTGTCAGATGTTGGAACTGCAGAGATCGGATAAAATACGAGTATAGCTGCGATACAAACTGAACGACCGGAATCAGGTTCTTGTAGAGAAAATTTTTCATTCGACGAGATATCTTCACGTAAGTTGRTATGGGTTATAYGAGTAGTCTRAGGCAGTGGCGCCACTTCTGAAGAAACCATTCAGATCATGTCACTKTGGCATAWGACGGTACGATCCAATCAAGATCTKTTAAGGATTTTTTTGTCTTTGTGAAGGCTATTGTAGTTTCGGTTTATCCGTAATTAACGTTTATTCCTACTTCCAATTCAGTTCCGCAATAATTTTCAAATAGGTTGTATTAATTTTCCAAAGCTGCCCTTTCAGCTTTTTGTTTCAAGTTGTGGTTTTTGCAGTGGTGTTTTTAATGTTCCGTTATGTGTGGGTTTCGTATTGTGGTTAGCGCTGCTTCCACGTTGCCCTTGTCGCCCCCATGAGTACAACTTGTTATTATTAAACAGCCAAGCCTGAAGGCTTTCGCTGTTCACTGTTGTTGCAGTTGTTGTTGTTTTTGCTGCTGAAATTAGAAATTTTCGCTACTTGACAGAAGTGTAACGAGCGAACGCACTCATGCAGCACCGCAAGTACACAGCAAATATAACACGCTAGTCCAAGCTTACACACACACACACACACACACGCACGAACATATACAAATATTTAGTTGTGTTGAGCGAAAAGAAAATGAAGCGAAATACTGTATAAGAAAAGAGGAAAAGTTTTTTATTAAAACAAGCCATCGCTGTCTTGTTTTGCACGYGCTAACAACAACAACAACAACAACACACGAGCTTAGGTTGCTACTACGTTGCTTTGAAGGTTTTTTGTTGTCTACTTAAAGGCGCTTGGCGCGAACTGCCACAACTACTTTAAAGTGAAATTAGTTTCGCCAAGTTAAGGCTGTAAAAATTTCCAGTGAAATGGAAAAAATTGCAAAACTGTAAAAAATGCCAACTGAGAAGACCATAAATTGCATGTCATGTACACAAGCTGTTGCATAACTTTAGGCGCTTCAGCACGAAACATACAAACTAGCCGTAATWGCAATATAATCAGTGGAGTACAAAAACAAAAGTGATATTAAATAAGCAAATGCTTACATATCTATACACACACATACATACATATATTTATACACTTATATATATAAGTACACAGTGCGCGTTTGGCAAATGAAATCAAATATTGTGAAATTAAATTCTCTAACTCGACAACGTACCTCATCACTTCGCCATGTCCTGCGGCCGTGTTGTCTCTGCGGCACACTTGGCCGTTATTTGTGCGTGTCGCAAAGGCACAACAAACCGAAGCACACACCTGCTGGCGGCCCCTAAAACCTAAAACGCTTGTTTGTGCGCATTTAGTTTATCTCCTTGTATTTGTTGTTGTTCAACTAAATATATAGTTGTCGTCAACGCATTGTGTCGGCTTTGCGCCACATTCATTCACTTATATCCTTTATGTGGCACCGCTGCGCTTACCTGCTTGCTTCTTGCCGCTCGCAGACACACCCGCTCACCCACACACTCGTKCACCCGCAAGTCCTTTGACTTTGCACTTGAACAGTTGAGCGCCTCGCATTGGCACACAGCRCAGCAGCGTGTGCGCGTCACTGCCGGCCCAATTTCCGCTTTGACGTTAAGCACACCCGCATGAGAGATCAGTTAATCCGAGCACTTATGCACATTCACACAAACACACACACATGTATAAATATACATATACATTTAGTGTAATCGCATTATGGCGCGCTTGGCGCCGCGGGCTGGTGGGGGGTGTGTGGTGGTGYGACGCGTCGTTACTATTGTGTCAACGTACCGACAGCTGCTCGAACATTCATCACAAACCGACACACATACACACACAACGACTTTGGCCTCGCTTTTCTAAGCTGTTGCCTGTGCTGCTCCAATTGTTTTTCTTCATTTCGTTCGTTCTTTTTTAATTTTTCGCTTTTCGCTTTTCTTAGGCGAAACGTAAACGTGTGTCTTGTTAATATTTTTTGCGCTCCTATTTTGTGCTTTGCTATTTTKTTTATTCGGTATTCTTACGCCTTTGTTCATTTCCGATTATTGCTGACTCGTAACTGTTTTGCCAGAGGATTGCTAGTATAGTTTTAGGCGTCTTAACAGGARAGGTTATTATTTTTCTAATTTGAGGTAACAAATGGATCTCCGAATACTGTTTTTCAATTGTGATACGGTTTTTATTATTTCGAAGTGCTTACGTATGAWTAAAAAGGGAAAACTATTCTATGCAAAAGTGAATAATAAATATTTTCTGACAAAGAAAACTATTTTTAGGCGCGTACATAAATACAGTGAAAAGGGAACTGCGTAAGCACGTCAATCTTACTTTGGTATACTATTTCAACTTTTCAGTTTGTTACGATTGGAAAAATACGGTTTTAGAAAGAGTATTGTTGGGACTGAAGAAGGCGGAGATTGTGYAAAACTTAGAATTGAAGTAGGTTCCTTGAAGTATTTTCCTTGTGAAGGTAAAACTGTCGACTGAAAAATTGTTATATCTTCAAATCGAAAACAAAATTCAGAAACCACGCGATCGCTTGCTTGAAAATTGAAATTCAGAAGACTGTTCTCAATAAAAAGTAACAGTTTAAGCGAAATAGATAATTTGAATTGTTTAAATATTTAATTACAGAAAACTAAAGCGCGCGAGAAATTTGATGAAGAGTTTAATATCTAAACACGCGAATTAAGATTATTTAAAGGATTGGCTTATAAAGAGATAAGGTCGCTTGGACGCTAGAAATAAATCATTGTTTTTGAAGTGACCTTTTTTTTAAATAAATAATAAATAATATTGATTAATAAAATTGAATATACTTCAATAATCGCCAATTAATTTTGAAAGACTTTGAATTCCCTGATGCCGCCAGCCGAACTCTAGCTGCACCTTCGAAAAGAGGTGTCCGGTGGTAAGGAAGATTTTTCGGTTGGAAAAGTAGCTTGAATTCAAAAACCAAATAGAGTTATTATTATTATGGATGAATATTGTTAATGATTGAATAACTAGAAAATATTTTGAATAAAAATAAAATAGTACGGAAAGGAATGAAATGCTAAGATACTGTGGAGGAAACGGTGTTGGACCGGCCGTAGGATAGATGCAATTAAATATGTATATACATTGCACTGAAACATTTTGGCTTTCTTTATTTTGATTTCTTGTCTATACAAAAATGTTGGCTGGGTTGCATTGGTTTCATTTTTTATGGAAAAATGAGCAAAACACTGATTTTTGGTCATTTTCAAAGGCCTTCCCACAGGTCCAGGTAGGGGCTCCAGGGGGTCGAGGGGGGTTTACTAAAAAGTTCGATCCTTCCTCTTTCCAATAAGGGGTCGGGAGGGGGAGTAGCCCAACCCTGTTTTTCTCCATAAACGATACTTAACCGGCGCGATACTAAACAAAAAAGTAGTTTTTTTCTTTTAAATTTTTTCGGAAGAGTTAGGCCACTCTCGCAATTATTAAAAAAATATAAGAAAAATATTAAAAATCTTATTACCAAGTTCAATTCTAAATTTACCTAAGAAGATCGCGTGAAAATTTAGAGATAATCTTATAAAATTGCATATATCATAAATAAAGCTTTGTTCTAAAGCAAAAATTGTCTAGTTAAAAAAATTAACCTTTAATAGAATTCTTCTAAAATTGGAATTACCTTTCRGTAGTATTGTCATCTGTTAGAGCATTAATTTCAATATCAATCACATTATTCATAGAATAACGAAAAAGTAACATTGTAAGAATCGCCTTTGCAAACGAAGCCCTCAATCTCATTACACCTCAATTTACATATTAAGTTGTCAAAAAAGGCTTGCGGTATTTTCGCTAGTTAACGCTGAGAGCGCGTAGTTCTAGTTCTATTCGTCGCATCGGGTCATGCTATACCTTCTTGGAAAGCTCATTTCACGCGCTAACACGTGCTTGATTGTCGTTTCTTTTAAGTCGTTCTTGAGTTATAGCGTCGCAAACATTGAGCAAAATGAAGAGAAAATACGGCATATTTTACAGTACTGCTACGATAAAGGCAAAAATGCATCTCAAGCATTTCTACCGCACAACGACGGTTTCAACGGTTTCATTCTGGTGTAGAGGTGGTCGAAGATAAAATCGCTGATTTGGTCGAAAGAGACCGGCATACTAGCAGCCGTAGCATCGGTCAAGAGCTGGTCATGAGTCATTGAAAAAAAATTATGAACAATTGAAAATTCAAAAAAAAAAAAAAATACCGCAAAAACACCGCAAGACTTTTTTGGCAACCTAACATTTACTTTTACTTCTTTTATCAATTTGGTTTTAATTAGTTGCTTCTCTCTTTCTATTTCAGGTAATAATTTGAAAAYATTTAACATGCAACAGTTTTATGTATATCTGAAATAAGTGAGTAATGAAAATATCGCTAAAAGCCTAGGGCCTCGGCAATAATTTTATTCGGATAAAAAATCAAATATTTTATTCCCAATGTTTACCATTTTAAATATACATACTACAAATATACTTTGTGACTTGTACTACAAATATACTTTGTGACATTTTCAAAGAAAAAATATTTAAGACTTGACCATTAGGCTGTCATTTTCGGTGTTGCCTCAGAAAAAAGTATCTCCTCGTTGACAGCAGAACTCTTACAGGATAAAAGAAAAGAATTTTGGTGAAAACTTCTCGAACTTTTTGTTTTTTAAAATAGTTATAATTGAACAAACAAAAAAATTCTCATTTCAGACATTGTAAATTATATCAAAAAAACTTGTGAAACACTTAATTAAGATTAGTTGATATCTTGATAATTTACTTTGAAAACAYAATTCCGAGATAAACGCGTTTAAAGTTTTAACTTAATGAGTGATCCATTTCGATGTTCCATTTTTTTAAATAAAAAATACATAAACTTCGAATTTAAAGGGGACTGTTATTATCATTCGATAGAATATTCTTTGCCATTTCTTTTTTTGAAGATTATTTCTTTCAAATGTTGGCCGCGGCAAAGACTCTGATGTCTTACCTGTTGAGTAAAACTTTCGATCGTTCGAGCATTTTTAGTGGTAACTGGTGAATAATACGCGTGATACTCTGTTCCAAAGCATGAATCGAAGCGGGATTGTCCGCACAGACTTATATTTTATATATCCCTACAGGAAAAAGTCTAAATGTGTGATATCGCACGATCCTGGTGGCCAATCGATCGGCTCAAAACGTGAAATTAACTGCTTACCGAAGTGTTCTCTCAATAAATCCATTGATTTTCAATTTCAGCCAAAAATAGTCGGTTATCATAGCGCGATAACGATCTCCGTTAACGGTTCCGTTCTCATCGGCATCATTTGTAAAGAAATATAGAGCGATCGCTGAACAAAATTTGGCTCGAAAACGTCGCATCTTCTTTTTAATTTTTAAGAGCCCATAGAGAGAAGCGAAGTTGGAGTGGCTTCAGTTCTTGCACAAGTTTAAAAATAAGATATCGACGTAAGTTGCGCAAAGTCATTCCATTTGTCGGTCAGAGTTSCTGTTGTATCTAATAATGAATGCTTTGCCTCAAGATGGGTGATAGTACGAATAGTACGCTCAGATGGCCGATTTATGTTGACCATTATGCTAAACAATACTGAATAAAAATTACTCGACAGCTTGACACGATTCGCGCATGGTCTGTCAAAAAAAGGCTATTGGAAAAAGTACCTCTACTTGAATCACCCGCTTTAAGTATGTTACAATAAATTAACTCATATTTATTTTTTATGATGTCCTAATTTAAATAAATTAGTTTTTTTTTGCTAAGCATTTACTTCGGCTACTTTTTGCACTTTCAAGATTATATACATAATTTACTGAAAATGACTTTTATTCAGAACACAGACATAGGGTAACGAAATTTCCAGTAATTGTTATGATTCACTGATGTTTAAAATAAGCGGTAATTTATACATTTTCCACTTATTTGGGCTTTATTTAATTGATTTCATTTATATAGAGCCATGTTTCCAATGCCTGTCTATCTGTTCCAAAAGTTAAACAAATTCTATTTTATAATTCAAACATTCTTTCTCGCTATGCTCTATCTAGTTCTCTCTAGTTCATAAAACTTTCCTTTATTAGCCGCAGATGTTTGCCGTTTGTCGCTTTTTATTTGTTTTTTCATATTTCAAAAAGCGAAAAATTTAAAAAACTGGCTATATGTATATATGCCTTAAATATATGCAGATAATGGGAATAACAAAAATGTGCGCTAAATTTTACTTTTCCCGTCACGACCGAATGGCGCGTAAAGAAATGAAATTTGTTGCTCGCGCTTACTATTGCCGCTCCTGTGTTCCTCCTTAAAAGTGGCACAGCACACACATGCCATACAAACACATATGTTGGTGTGTATGATGTGTATATTTAATGTTCTCGGCTACTATGTACTCAAGATATGTGCTGCTAACGATGCAAAAGTTCATTTTCGACAGGCTTTGGGGGCAGCAAGTGAAGTCCTGCTGTTTTGCCAATTCGAAACTCTTTTATTTTGACATATATGTATATTTAAATATCTATGTAAATAGTTATAGAGGGTGCTTTTTTGGTGTATTAMATTTCTATTACTTGTATAAAAGAAAATAAGACAAGACTTTAGGTTTGGTTGAAGATATAATTCACTTAACGAATACAAAAGTTGTGCATACAAGAAGTTGACTTGTATGACAGCTATATGTTATAGTGGTCCGATCTGAACAATTTTTTGCAGATTCTATTCTTATTTCGCCCAACTACCTTATATAAAATTGCGTGAATATACCTTGTCGAATTAGTGAGTTTTTCATATAACTACCAACTTTGGACCGGGTAGTTTGTATGACAGCTATTTGTTATAGTGGTCCGATCTGAACAATTTTTCGCGTACTGTAGCGTTACCTTGAGCAACTACCTTAAGTCAAATTACGTGAAGATATCGTGYCGAATTCGTGAATTTTTCATACAACTACTTGGCTTGGATCGGTTAGTTTGCATGACAGCTATATGCTATAGTTATCCGATATCAGCGATTCTGACTTATAAGCAGCCGCAAGAAGAGAGAAAGCTGTGGGCAAAACTTCATAACAATATCTCAAAAAGTGCTCAAATTTTCTTACTTGCAAACATTTCCTACGGGGATTTCGTTTTTGTAGATGTGATTTTTCTGTATTTAGTATAGTCAATTTTACTTCTGTTTTAGTACTTTCAATTTCACTGCACAAACAGCACGTCTTCAATGMAAATACTGTCAGATTCGCTAAAATTTCATACACACACATACAAGTAAACATATAAGAACTATATAAAATTGAAACTCCTGGCAGCACAAGCACTTTTTCACGCACAGCAAATTGCTGAGCGTTGCTAATATTTATGGATACGCACTGCTCAATATTTAAATACGGCACACATTTAAATGTATGTATATTTATGTATTTGCATATCTATTTTCTCCTCTGTTCTTGCCTGAATTCTCCATGAGCTTTGTAGTGCCACCCACCACTTCCATGCCCGTTTGTATTACGTTGACCTTTACAATGACACAGCTGCTGCACACAAATATTTCAATATTTATTTATTTTCAAATACACACATTTTSGAAAAAGCACTCGCTTGCGCATTTCAGTCGTAACACTAAATTACACAAATACTTCCATAAATAACTTAATTGAAAGGCCTTTTATGCAAATAGCGTAAGGAGAAGTTTGCAAATGCAACGTCGTTGCTAATGTCAGAGGTTCGTACGTGAGTACTTATACATGTTACTCACTTATGTGATGTGCTTGGGAAGTATGTGTCTGCTCTGTTTGCAGGTAGTACTTACGAAGCTGATTTACGAAGTTATGCGAAAATGTACTATATTTGCGGTGAAAGTATTCCTGAATCGTCTCAACATTTTGAAGCATACTAAAGTTTACGTTTAGTTTGTAGTGGGAGAAAATTACATATTGTGGTTGAACGATGGTATTCATTGCTTTCTTAGCTTTCAAGTCGGACACAATCGTGGCTCGATGCGATGGTGAATTATAATCTCTAAAATCCATGGATTCTTCCACAATTTCGGCCGTTTTCGACAGATGTTCTCACGCAAACAACTAAATGCGGCCAAACAGAACTCTTTATTGACCGTCTATTCCTCCGGAATAAATTCATTATGCACTAAACAACGAATATCCATCACCATGATTTTTGAGCGGTTTTGGCGTGTTTTTTTTGGTTTCATTTCCTCCATTTCAATGGTTGTTGATCGCACGATAACTAATGTTCAAATAGACCTTTTTAAGGTACTACTTTTGAAATTCTGAAAAAATTCAGCTTTAACGGAACGAGTCGAGCAAGACAGAGCTTATAACCAAAATATGAACTAAAATTATTGGATCGGACTCGCTAGAGATATCGAGCTCTCTTGCTATCTCAATAACRAGGTGTTTAAGCGCTATATACTTCACTTTTTTAATATTTTCATCTGTTGAAGAGGTCGAAGGTCGTCCAGAACGAGACAGGTCTTCAACGATCTCTCGACCGTCTTTGAAGACTTTATACCACTTATAGGCTTCTGTTTTTGATAACATTGAATCACCGTAAGCCCTTTTTAATATTCGCACTGATTTCGTACACGAAATTTGGTTACAAATACAAAATTCTAGACTAATACTCTGTTCGACAAAAATTTTTGCGTGCTGTTTAGGTGTCAACCCTAGTGATAAAATTTTAAAAAGTGCTGCTTTTATTTTCGAAAAGTTCGGCTTTTATTTTTCATTGACATTTCAAGTGCTTTGGAATTACAGGCTTCCAAAGTATTGGCGCTCAATTCAATTAGTTCCACAAGTTTATATCAGAGGCAAATKATCATTATTCATTGTTAAGCTATTTGGCTAGTGCAGCCAGTTAAATGAAAAAAATATTACAGGGTGCCTTAGATAGCTAAAATTGTAAAATACAAAAAAGGAAAGAATTATCCTAGTATTTGTGGGCACACTCTTTCGAAGGGTTATAATTAGAAGTCAAATTGTCTKGGCTTACTTTTACTGAATTTAGTGATTGAATTCTTGATCTCTGGTCATAAGTCTTTATTGCAGAAATATATAATATAATCGGCGAGTTCTTTTTGATACCTAAATCCATATTTCTGAAATAGTGTTGGAAGTGTTTCAGTGGCGTCAACACCATGTAAATAATCTTTGATAAGTGTGGAGTCAATTGCGCTTTCGCAAATTGCTTTCACAACATGGTCAGGTCTTCTAGATCCTACACCAAGAACATGTTGCTCATAATTCTGAACAAACATTCTACAAGCAATGGCTAATAAGTAAGGACAAAAAAAAAAAAATGGCTAATAAGTAAGGACAAAAAAAAAAAAATTATTTGAGTTATGAAACCTTCCACAAATGCAAAAGATTTTTAAAAAGAGTTGGATATTGATCAGCTAGTCTGTATGGCAGCTATATGCTGTAGTGAGCCGATCTGAAAAATGTCTTCGTACCATGGTTGTACCATGTTTTTAGCCATTAACCTATGCCGAATTTCGTGAAGATATMTCGTCATATGCAAAAGCTTTCCTTGAAAGTATTTGTCTCCGATTGCTCAGTTTATGTGACAGCTACATGTATGCTCTAATGATCCAWTATTGGGAGTTTCGACAAATGAGTAGTTTCTTTGGCAGAAAAAGACGAGTGAAAATTTAAGATCGATATCTCAAAATTAGTTGTTGAAGTCGCGTATTCACTAAGGGATGGGGAAATAGACGAACATATTCAAATAAACTCAGCTTGTCACGCTGATCATATACATATATGATTTATAAGTTCGTGGTAAATGTTTTACACCCCGTGTAGGGCATAATTATGAATTAATTATCGCGTTTCAGTTCCACAAAAATGGGCCAACGTTGCCTGATTGCTAAACTTTCATATAAAAAATCACATATCTTTCTCATTTTACACTCACATACTGAAAGCTGTTAYGGATTGACACATACTTATACTTATAGACATATAGTATATTTGAGTATCCKTTCTGCATGACATACAAATGAAAGTTGACAGGATGTCATAAGGATAATAATAATAATAATTAAAATGTACAAAAAATATAAAATGCAAAAATACTGCAGGAAAGCAACAAAGAAGTGGAGCACACAAGAAAAGACAACAGTACAAATAAAAGCACATACGTATGTACATATGAATACATATAAAGGAATATATATATATATAAGCACATAAAAAACATTTACGCCGATCAGCAGGCATCAAATGACGGCAAAAGAGAGATGTCAACGTCTGGTGAAAAGCAAGCGGGGCATGTATGTATGTGTGTATTATTATGCTCAAGTACACAAAAAATAATAATGGAGACGGAAATGTGACCGAAAAAATGACAAAACGGCGTCAGCTGGCAAATATGTGGATGTGTCAGCGAAAATCCACAAGCAAAAAACACATGTGCAAGAAATAGCAACGAAGTATGTATGTGTTGTCCAGCATACAAATGAATAGGAAATATTTCGCGTCACTCATGCCACTGCAGTAGCTGCTAGCTGGATTTTTGGCAATAGCTCACGACACGAAAATATACAAGCAAGCGCATGCGCACACAAAGACACCTGCGCGTGCGTTCAAAGTGTATTTATGTCGTGCAATATCGGTCGAAAAATTCATTTCGTTCATGAATAAAAATTCACTTGGCATGCCATTGCAGGTGACAGGCAGCTGAAAGGTAACGAGCAAGCCAGTGGACAGCGCGCACCGTGCGACCTGTGCAATGCAGCTGGCATGCRGTGCGTTACGTATACGCCGTGTCGCATGCAGCTTTTGAATAAAGGCGCGGAAAGGTGATAAAGAAAATGGCAGAGGCAGGGTGAGAGTGCGACGTCGATGCAGGCGGGTAAAAGTGCTGGTGTTGCACGTGCCACCTCAGTGGAAGACACTCAAAAAATAAATATTCTTTGTTGCTTTTTTGCCTGGTTTATGCGCGCAAGTGTGTTGTTTTATTGTTGCAATCATTTTTCATCGACGCTCGGCGCTGTCATTGCGTTGTAACCTTTTGTAGTCTTTACAAATTGTTCGGATTCACTTTTCTACGACGGTGTTCTTGTCTATTATTTTTTCTTAAATGCTTATATGATACGGATATAAGTTGAGATGCATGTGTCCACATCTCAGCAGGTATTCTTTCATATATTAATAAAACATATTTATTATTCTATTTAAGTAGACCACAGAGCATGTTTGTGATATGAGAAAATATTTTAATTCTAGTTTTTATGGTGAAAAATTTTGCTTGATCTTGATCTTCTTCCTAAATGGCGAGGACACCGCTTACGCGATTATAGCCAAGTTAACAACAGCCCGCCATTCGTTTCTTCTTTTCGCTACGTGGCGCCAATTGGATATTCCAAGCATAGCCAGGTCCTTCTCCACCGCCAAATCGTCATTTGCCAAAAATTTAAATTCGAAACTAGGGCTTCGATCATTATTTGTACTAACCTATATTAATACAATTTTTTTTTTGGTTGGAGGTAAATTAAAAATGAAAAATCCTGCTCAACGCTAGAAACATTTTTTCGGAGGTCTTTCTGAAGATAGGTTACGGAAACCAGGAATCCGAAATTTTTCATTCTGAATCATTAATTATTAAACTTAGGTAAGGAGAAGTTAAGTTAGGTTAGGTAAGGTTAGATGGCTGGTCTCTCAGAAAGACTATCAGAAAAACACTTAAACTGATATTTAAAATTCTTTGTGAGTCCATACGAAAAACTCCTGTATTTGGATATCAGCTGTCGGAAAAAACGCAAAAAAGTTCTGAAACTGTCACAAAAATGTAAATAAGAAATAAAACAGTTCTGTTTCCGCCATTTCATCTGAATGCCTAAAGATATAAAATCCAAGGTGATTTACTCTTGATCCATAGTCAGTTAAACAACGCTTTCTGAGCTAGCTTTAGGACATATGTACAACTGGACTTGATAGAAAGTCCGCGACAATATTCTCCTCCAGCAACTCTCACCGCCAGCTCTTGTGAGAGCGAGTGCCTCCCTTCCAAGCCTCCCTAGAAGTTAGGAGAACAGAAAAGCGACAACCAGAATTAGACTCGAGAAACTGGTAGTCCAAGTATTTTTGAATCAAATCAAAGTGTGTGAGTATTTCAAAGTACCCAGATTCTCTGAGTCTGAGAGCAGCTCTCACGGCCATGCATCATGCGGTTATATCCACCTGTGTTATATGCTTTAAGGCCCTAGATAGATAGCTAGACGAGGATTGCACCGCACCCTAAGGTCTATTGTGCTGTCTCCTAAATCACAAATACTCACCCAGCCCCAGAATATTGATAAAATAGCGAAACGATATTTGGAACATCTAAGAAGTTCATTCCCGGCTATACCTTTGCGACCGAGCCCCAAATGAGATGCGCTTGGTTACGTTCCGCTACGCTATTCAGCCGTTTTTCTGCTCCAGTATCAATTTGATCTCATAGGTAGAGTTTGTTTTAAGTGCCACTTGACTAACGCTAAGTATGGTTTTATGGAGGTGTTTCGCTAAGCACCGACTTATGGCAAAGACTTCTGCTTGAAAAATATTCGGAAACTTTCCTATAGGTATGGAGACTTTGGTGCGTGGTCTTGCGACTCCTAAGCCAATTCCCTCCGAAGTTTTGAAGTTGTCGGTGAACGTGATTGTACTATCACTAAGTAGTAGCTCGAGAGTGGAACCATTCTATTCAGCCTTGCTTATAAGGGTACCCTTGAACTTTTTGGTGAAGTTCACACTCTTGGTAATGCTGTTCCTTGGGTGAAATGGTATTAAAAAAATTAACTCTTTCATCCGCTGGAAATTCAATTGTGGTGTGGTATGAGGCTTATATGAGACCTACTACCATTCTTTCTGTAGTAGAATTTTTTTAAGCAAAATTTTCTCACCAGAGTTGACTGTGAGAAGAGTTGCCTGCATTAAAAATGCATAATTTTTCCACTTGCCGATAAATATGAAAAATAAAGTTAACATGATTTCTTTGTGCAACACTTTAAGGCGGTTACTATAAAATAAATTTTAACGGCTTTAAAATGCGCAACGAGTTAGCGCTACAAGTCACAGAATGCCAACAAAAAAACAAAAAACCAAAAAAAAAAAAAATTACAATAGCTACGCCTAACGAGACACAAGCTGCATCACCTAAATATAGGTTAACGTGGCAAATGTTGAAAGAGCCATCCGCAACTACTTTCTCACTATGTGTCACTATGTTGGGTTGTCTCTGTTTTCTTTTTACAATTTTTTGTGCATTTTAAGTCGCATTCGGCGCTCTTTTCGTGCATCTGACAGGCGTAACGTGTATTTTGTTGATATTGTTGTTGTTATTTCCTCGCATTTAGTTGTTTGCTTGCTATTTGCTTTTCTTTGCGCTTCAAACACTTTTTGCAATTTCTTCTCCTTTGTTTGATGCAGTCGGCCACAGCGTTCCGCTTTTGAAGCGCGCATCGCCATACCATCCTGTCAGTTTGTTCTACATTTTATAGAAATCTACCGTTGCATTTGCTACTTTTGCAGTTGTTGTTTTGCAGTTTACTCTCCTTTGACTTACTATGCACCTCTATACTGTTGTCTGCGGCGCTCTCCCTCACCTGCTGCTGTTGCTTTTGCACACCTCCTCCTCCTTGGCGGATCAGCTTCATATTCTATCCATTTTTTTCCTCTCTGCTTGCTCCATTCATTTTTATTAAAGCGCATATTTGTTGTTGTTTTTTTAGTTTGTGCATTATTTCGCCTTGCCGTCTGTCGCTTTTCATTTCGCATTATATTTGTCTGTCTGCCCGCCTGCTTGTTGCCTGCCAGCCGGCCTGTTGACTCATCTGTCAGCCTCGTTCTCATTGGATTGGTGAGGAAAAAGAGCGGAAAATTGTTAAGTAAATGATGGCGGCACTCGGCAGGTTGCGCCTATTTGCACAACTTGCCCGCAACTCGACTCCGTGAACTCTGCGCCTTTTATTCTGCAGTTCTGCAGCCTGCTTGTCGCAACTGTTGCCGTTGGCGTTTGCTTCAAATGTCATTGACTGCAAAATGTTGGCCGATTTGTACAACTTATTGGTCGCATAATACCGGCTGGTGTGACTTAAAGATATTTGTGTTGAATGATATTGATTAATTTCGCCGGGGAAAGAGATTGTTTCAGGATTAGTGTTGCGCCAATTTAATCGGTGTGTAGACTTTTAGTAAAATTGTAAGATAAATTATTTATTTTATAGTTCTAGTACAAGAATTATGTTCGAAAGTTACTTAAAAATACCTTAAGACTTTGCTCAATATAAATTTTTTCAATAAATAGTAAGAGAAGTGCGAAATATTGATTTAAAATGGACGATAGCTGTGCAGGAAAATGTTTCCTTTGCTAAAAAGTGGTGAGTTTATCGCTTTTGAATTTTTCGATGACATCATCTGATAAGTCAGCGTTCCGAATTTTGAATAGAAATATTCTGTGGAATCTCCTCCTCTGCTCATCGGCAACCGGGAACATCGCATACGATGGAACGATGAGCTGGACGATATCTACGACGACATTAACATAGTTCAGCGAATTAAGACACAGTGGCTATGTTGCTTACATCATGTCGTTCAAATGGATGAAAACATACGAGCGCCGAAAGTATTCGACACAGTGAAAGCCTGGGAAGCAGAGGAAGAGGAAGACCACTCCATTAAAAATACCAGATGGAGACCGATAGAATCTTTGCGTTATTGCGGAGGCTTGTACCACGTCTGTTTCATTGTCATTGGTTCTACAAGAGTTAATCTGGTCTTATCCCTGTCAGCCAGCTTATCTAGCTCTTCGTACTCACGCATTTCGGTCTTTCTGTTTTTGGTCTGTAAATGCGCCTCGTGTCCATCTCGGTATCTATCCCAACCCACACGTGCTGTGGTCGATCGTAACGCTGCGAGGTATGCAGTTTGTTTTCTCTTCGCTGCGACGCGGCACTTCTAATCATACCAGTTGTTCGGTTGCTTTTTCCGAAAATCAATGGTTTCGTTGCTGCTCTACGTAAGGAGCTTGGAGTGCCGTCCCACAATTCTCTTATACCAAGTTGCTGATGAGTGGCGGAGAATCGCATGCAGCTTCTCGACGTCGAACCTTTCTAGTATTTGTTGACGTGCAGTTTTTGCTGCACAGTGGCAGGTGTGTATCTTTCCTGCAACAAGATAGTGGTCCAAGTCAATGCTAGGACATCAGTGTGTATGCACGTGTAAAACACTGGAGATGTGTCTTCCGTCTATCAGAACTTGATCGATCTCGTGTGTGGCTTTTCSATCCGAAGACAGCCAGATAGCTTGATGAATTTTCCTATGTTGGAATCTAGTACTACATATCACCATATTTCAGACTCCGGCGAAGTCTATCAGAATCAACCGATTTGGGGATGTTGCATCATGTAGGCTGAATTTTGATAACCAAATTTCAGTTAAAGATTTCTTGTATGCCAATTTTCTGTTGGAGTACTTATCAGCATCATATAACAATAATTTTAGGTTTTATTATACTGGTTTAAATGCACCTATACGGTAACTAGTTTATATACAACTAGTTGCAGACCAGTTTTGTATGCCAATTTTCTGCTAGAATGCTTATTTAGCGTCGTATAACAATGGTTTTAGGTGTTTGCATACTATTTCAAATTAAATTAGTCAGTAACTAGTTTACATGAAACTAGTTCTATAATGGTTACCTACAACTCAAACAAGGCCAATTTGAAATTTTAATGTTTGTGGTGATTACATTATTATTTAGAAACTCAAAACTGAAATGACAGACAAAACCTCCCTCACTTATACAACAATACAATACACTCACACTAATATCGCTATTTATTCTCACTTAGCAACATTTGTAGTGCACAAAATTGCACCTAATGTTTGAATAAATACATAAAGGAATTTAATATACCGTTATATTTTAAATTCACCACACAACTAACACACTGCCACATTGTCTTGTTTGTTTAACTACATACAACATTTAAATACTCATGTACATACATATTTATGTATGTGTATGTATTTAAACAACCACCGAATGCCTGCCTGCGAGTCTGAGTGCTTTTTCACGTTTAACTCGCCTTCTTATGGTTTTCATAACACATTTTGTTTGCTGCTAAACATGTGTTTACGCCACGCATACACCTACATTCTCCACCGCTGCCAGATATTGCTCCACCTGTCGCCTGTCTGCCGCACGCCCCACCAAGCGCAACGCTTAATTTAGCATTTCATATTTTGCCGCTGTCACGGCGAAAGTTAAAACCTGCCGCCGCTGCTGGCGCTGATGCTTATTTTATGCGTTTACGCTTTGTTATTGTTTGACCTTCCAGCAGCAACCAATACCATGCCACAATACGCGCACACACACGCACACACGTGCAATTTGTGAAATTAAATTCATATAGCAAAATGATTTTCCACGTTTTGAATGCATGCAAATATAATATGCGGTATTAAGCGCGTGTGTGTGCAGCCACAAGCATAGGGATGTGTGTGTGTGTGGTGGTTGGTACAATATTTGCACACACTGTTGTCGGTCGCTGTGCGCGCAGCGTTTATATTTGGCGATGTGTAAAGCAAATAGGCGCGTCTGTGTGGCTAAATTTCTTACATAAATTTGCATATACATAAGTATGTGTGTGTGTATGCAAACATAGTCATATAAATGTTTGTATGTGCACATTTATGGCGTTTTGGTAGGGGGCTGTGTGTGATGTTCAGCGTCTGCGGTTTTCGTGCGCCGCCTTGACAGCTGCTTTGTTGAGTTTGGTGAAATTTCCATTGGTTCTGTTTATATTTTCGACGGTTTTCTTTTCGTGTCAAAAATGTGCGAAAAATTTTGCAACAAAAAATTCGAAAATTCAGTCACTGTTTACTTTAACGATTAAGTCAACGTTTATTTTTAAAGTTGGTGCGGAGCAAAAAAATTGTTTGGGTGAGGATGAGGATAGTTTGAAAATAGATCAAGAGTGTGGAAAAAATTTTCTTTTTATAATTTAAATAAGGAAGGGAAAGAAAATTTTACAAAAATCGGATCAAGTAAAGGTAAAGAGAGTTCAGTAAGTTAATGTAAAGTGAAGTTGAGTTGATTTGAGTTGAGTTAAGTTAAGTTAAGTTAACATTACCATAATAATAACATCAACGTGTCTACACATATCATATGACCACAACTCTTAACTTAACTCAGGTCTGTGGTTGAATTCGAGGAAAACAAAATGGTTGTTCGCGATAAAAAAAAAAAAAAAAAAAAACAGAACTCTTCATGGAGGTTTTTGCTCTAAATTGGCCATAAAAGTCACCACTACGTGCCTTTAAGTAGCTTTGGACAGCAAATTGTTTGTGGAAATAGAATAAGACAGGTCTGCAATACCTTATTTACATTTACTAGGAAGAAGCTTGCCTTAACCTGAAATTTTCCTACTCTCTCATGCATTGGAGTCTTTAAGTCTAGTGGATTGGGGGCCATATGAAAACCTACCGGAAGTTAATTTAAAGGTTCCTTTAACGGAAACTCTAAGAACCGCTTCAATGGCACCTCTAAAGTTAGTACTAAACCTGCCACCAATAGACCTTTTCTGAAAATTGCGCGGTAAATTGGGTGGAACGACTACTGGCAGCAAATATACATATAGAACTTCCGGGCATAGCTTAGTGGATAATCGAGGATTCGCAGAAGTGTCTTGGGCAGCAAGGTAGCTGTGTGAAGTCTCGCCGTGAATTAGCGATTTAACTTCTATTCAGTACCCAGTCATAAAGCCATCGATAAAAATGAGATAGTGGATGAGATGGCCAATAGTGTGGTCTAGGGATGTATGCAATGTTCTTTCTTAATTCATTTTTTATAATCCATCACTCTCTAAATATAATACAGTTATAATTGACGTAGCTATGCATATATTTGTATTTATTTCATTTATACGGCGAAATTTTTTTTTTTAAATAAACATTTATTTCACTAGAAATTTCGGATTAAATATAAAACAGCTTTATTAGCTGTAATTGTGGCGCTTATCTCTTTGTGATGACTTGTACATGCATTTAATTAGTTGTTGTGTTTCGGGCTGTGGAATTCATGGAATTTTTCGTGCAGAATTGGTTTAGATACGTTTGCGCTTAAGCAAAAAGTGGACGAGAAGATCAAAGTTTTTAAACAAAAATAACTAACGGTGAATAACGGAAAAAAATAAACAAAGATTAAAAAGATAATAGCAGTTTTTGGGAAAATATTTATTGACATGGATACATCAAAGGAAATGCGAAATTTGAAAAACTTTTCAGCTATTTGATATTCAGCTATTTCAATTATTTGGTTTCAAAAATGAAACAAGCACAAATATGTATCATATAAACCAATAAAAGTAAAAACCAAAATTATAAATTGTGTTTAATATTGAAAGCTTTAATTTATGATAGAAGTATTTAACGAAACTAAATAATATTCTTCCGATATGAAAGCTTTGCCGAAGCTTTAATGTATGAAAGTTCTTCAATTGAAGCTTCTGAATTTTGTTAGTTGATCTAGCTAAGATGATTTTATTCCGATTTTAAATGACATAAATTTTCAATTAAGTTCAATTCCGAAAAATATTTTCAGTCCAGAGATTTTAGTATTTGTTAAGAAGGGTGCCAGAGATTTCCAAATTGTAAGCGGCTTGCAGCAAAAGGTTAAAAACGTTGTACGGTTATATGAGGACTGAGAACTGCGATCTTCAACCGCAAACCCGAAATTGAGATACTCAACTGCTTATGATATCGGGGAACACACTGTCGTGTGAAGCCTCCAAATAAATATTTAGATGTTATCACATTTGTAAACATATTTTCATACTCTCAGTTTTGTTTTGTTTTTTATTGCGTTTCCATTTCCTCTCAACAGTTTATAATAAAATCTCGAGAATATTTCTGATATAAATAGGAGAATAGAAAATATGTTTTTTTCCGACGTCACCATATAGCGAAAATTGTTAAATATTTTTGAAATATGTTTTCAGTCTATGGTGCTTCAAAGACGATTTTTGAGGATTTTAAAAAATTAATTCCGAAATCTCGAAACTTAATCCCGAAATTTCGGGAATCGCACTGTATCGTAAAATTGTTAAATAGTTTTGGAATATGTTGCTTGGTTACGGTGTCTCAAAAATCGATATTAAGTTATTAAAAAAAAAAAAAAAAAATAATCCTTAAATCCCGAAACTTAAACCCAAAATTCGGGATCAAGTAATTTTCCATTTATTGAGCGCGACTCTAAGAAATTCAAATAGACATAGTTTTTATGTGAAGTAAATTATTTAAAAAAATTAATCCCTAATCTCAATCCCGAAATTTCGGGATTAATAAATTTTCTGTTTGTAGCGCACGATTCTATAAATTTAAATTGATATACATAGTTTCTATGCAACGTATACATATATTTGTATTTAATATTTATATTCACTATTTTAAACATTAGCTCACTTAAAACTGATATTTTTATACTCTCGCAACAAAGTTGCTAAAGAGAGTATTACAGTTTTGTTCACATAACGGTTGTTTGTAAGTCCTAAAACTAAAAGAGTCAGATATAGGGTTATATATACCAAAGTGTTCAGGGTGACAAGTAGAGATGAAATCCGGATGTCTATCTGTCCGTCCGTCCGTCTGTCCGTCTGTCCGTCCGTCCGTGCAAGCTGTAACTTGAGTAAAAATTGAGATATCATGATGAAACTTTGTACACTTGGCTCCATAAGAAGGTTAAGTTCGAAGATGGGCAAAATCGGCCCACTACCACGCCCACAAAATGGTGGAAACCGAAAACCTATAAAGTGTCATAACTAAGCCATAAATAAAGATATTAARWTGRARTTTGGCACAAAGGAYCGCATTAGGGAGGGGCATATTTGGACGTAATTTTTTTGGAAAAGTKRGCGTGGCCCCGCCCCCTACTAACTTTTTTGTRCATATCTCGAAAACTACTATAGCTATGTCAACCAAACTGTATAGAGTCGTTTCTTTTAGGCATTTCCATATACAGTTCAAAAATGGAAGAAATCGGATAATAACCACACCCACCTCCCATACAAAGGTTATGTTGAAAATCACTAAAAGTGCGTTAATCGACTATCAAAAAACGTCAGAAACACTAAATTTTACGGAAGTGTCAGAAGGAAGCTGCATCCAGGTTTTTTTTTAAATTGAAAATGGGCGCGGCGTCGCCCACTTGGGGACCAAAAACCACATCTCAGGAAGTACTCGACCGATTTCAATGAAATTCGGTATATAATATTTGCTTAACACCCTGATGACATGTACGAAATATGGGTGAAATCGGTTCACAACCACGCCTGAAATCTCGATTTTCACTTTATCATGCGAGAGTATAAAATGTTCGGTGACACCCGAACTTAGTTTATTATATTTTTTTCCTATCCATATTGTAAGTTATTCGCTTGATATCGAAATAATTTTTATTTAGTTATAAATATATTTAGAAATATACATACATGTTTGCAACTAACATTTTTCCAGCACAACTAATAATGCTTTATATATTTCTTCTAATTTCAGGTGAGAAAAATCTTCAAATATCTGTTATTGATTTCAAAAAAAGGTAAAAAAAGCAGTCATAAGTAGTTCAACGACTTTACAATATTTACAAGGTTCAACAACTTACAAATTTCTACTTATATTTTCACATTTAAATCCTTTATGTTACACTTCAGAGATTTTAATTTTTCAAAGCTGTGAGAGAATACTATTTACTTCCGAAATATTTCCATAAAGTGTTCTATTCGGCAAAGTAAGTTACTTTAAAGCATATTTATGCACTTAAAAGCTTGTCGTCACATTGCGCTGTAAAATCCACTTTAATCCTTTGAACATAGAACATTTCGGTTATTACCAGCACTGAGAGCCAAGCTTGAACGGAAACCAAACAAACAAGCAAAACTAATGCAGTAGCAATCAAAACAAAAAACAAAAAAAAAAAAAAAAAAAAAAAAAAAACGCAACTTTTACTCATTCTCTCCCTTCACTCTTATGTATGTATTTATGAAGGCAAAAGTGTTGTTAACGCGCTTGTTCGGCAACATGTTTCGCATAGGAAAATGTATAAATTTCCATTGTTGCATGCACACGCTGTGCTATTTGCAACTGCAACGAACATATTACTCATTTGCTGTTGTTGTTGCGATGCTGTATTGTACATTGTTTTTGTTGGCAACTTAGTATTTCATGTGTCTTGACTGCCGCTGTTGCTGTTGTTGACCCAAAAAACGTGCGTTCACGCGTCCAACGCAAGCTGGGAGCGGCAATGTACTTAAGTGCGTACATGGAAGGACACACACACATTGTAGCATGTACTATATTCATATGAATGTGTTATATGTATATTATATGGTATATGTTAATGATTCTATGCAGCCAAGGAAATCTAGCAATATGTGTGAACTTTTATGAACTTCTAACACAAATATTGTTATAAGCCTGTGGGTCCTTTAGGGATCGTTTACTGGATCTTTTGTGAACTCTCGGATAGCGCTGAGGCTTGAAATTATTTCTAAGCTGTAATTTGTAAAAATTATTTCGTTTGAATTACTTGCATAGCAAATGGCGGCCAGTGAATTTTACAAATCAATTCTGATGTAAGTGAGAAGTTTCGCTGCCGGTTGTATATGCAGAATTAAGTTTGTAGTATATTCTATAAGCGAAAATATTTTGCAGCGCTAAATAAATTTACGTTACGTTAAGTTAAGTTACATTACGTTGAGTTACGTTAAGTCAAGGTATACTAAGTTACTTTTCTCTATTATGTTAATTTAAGTTACGTTACGTTATGTTAAGTGTGGTAAGTTAAGTTAAGTTGCGTGACTTGTATTTCGGTAAATTACTTTACCTTAAGTTGCGTTAAGCTAACTTTGCAGGTGTTAAATATAGTTACTTTTTGTTCTGTTACGTTACGTTCCGTAAAGTTACGTTACGTTAAGTTGGTGTATACTAAGTTCCGTTTCTTGATGTTTCGTTATATTAAGTGGGGTAAGTTAAGTTACATAAGTTGCGTGACGTCATGTTCCCTTATGTCAAGTTATATTGACAATTTGATAAGTTACTTCACGTTAGATTTTGCACCCTTTGCTGGGTTAAAGTTATGTTTTGTTTTGTTACGTTACGTTAAGTTAAGCTAAATCATGCTATACTGAGTTGCATTAAGTTAAGGTATACTAAGTTATCTTTCGTTATTTCAATTTTAATTAAGTTACGTTACGTCACGTTAAGTAACGTTAAGTTAAGTTTTATTAATTATATTAATACCTCGTGTTCCGTTATGCCAAGTTATGTTGATATTTCGGTATATTGCGTTATGGTACTTTACGTTCCGTTAAGCTAAGTTAAGTTGCATTATTTATATTGTTACTCCAAGTTACGTTATCAATATAACGTAACTGTATTGAATTTTCAAACCCTGACTCCAGGCAGGGCATTTTTATCTACGCATTTAAGCATGCCTGTGCAGATAACTTTGAGATATGTATGTATTTTTTTGTTGGCATTTCCATTGTTTTTGTACCTATCTTATCATAAAGTGTGCCGCACTCACCCACTCTAACGCATTTTAAAGCACACACGCACATATACATATACTTACATAGAGGCGGCTGTAGCAATTTAATGCTAAAATGTGTAGCCTGAAAATATGTTTAGCTGGCGAGCTTTCGGTGGCCACACACACATGTCCACACAACCATAAATACACATGCACGTAAAATATGAATATTTTTTTGGACAAGTGTGCGTGCTGACAATGAAAAATTGTGACAGCAAACACGCATAAACAAAAAGATATAAGTGTGGTTATACACTAACATGAAATGCCGTTATGTTTATATAGTTCTATATATATTTCTGAATTTCCAGTTGATAGCAGCTTTAAATAAGAGCAACAGTTATGATGGATTAGTTCTTTGTTGTTATGCTCATTTCCAACTTTTCTATTGTTTTGATATGCAAATGTATGTATAGTGCGATGGGTGCGCTGCGTTTGTATTTGTTAAAGAAAAAGTTTGGTTTTTGTTTGCTTGTTTTAAAATCTGGCTAATGGAAATATTTCCTAACAAAGGAAAGTGATAATATTAATGAAAATGAATGTATTTATGGAAAAATTATATTGATTCAGTATATTAGAGCATATGTATGTGTATATTTACATATATGTATAGTGTATATTCTTTCATTATTTATATGACTTTTACAGCCACGCATTTCGTAGTATATTTTGACAGCTTATACAATCCATTACTTGTTGCTTCTATCATATTTTTAAAGTAATTCATTTTCAGCTTTGAGCCCATCAATCAATTGAAAATGAATTATACAAAAACGAAGAGCTCGATACATATCATATACATATGTATATTAATAAACACACCTATTATTGATTATATCACTAGTTGCGTTCACCATTTACTCTCAATAGGTATCTTAAAGGTGGTTGAATTAGTTTTCTCTGAACATTTCGTTAGTTACACAAAATACATATTTTAGCAACAATTTGTATTGCTTCAATCAGTTTTTTGCCAGCTAAGGATATATACTTTATACATACGCAGCCACCATATTCACCTGCTCTGCTGTTCTGTTACTTTATTTTGCTTTGAAAACTGAAAAATTCGCTTTGTGGAACTCGCCATGAGCTCACTGAATCCATTAAAATTCACTCGTTAAAATCACTGAAGGTCGTTTCAGCCGAGGCTTATGTTTTCAACAAGTCAAAAGGAATGGTTGTACAAACTCAAAAGGGCTCTATTTTGAAGGCTAAGGATTTGTATTAAAATAACTGAAACTAAAGTTTTTTGTTCTTTATCCAGTTCTGGTTAGATGGTGTACAGGTTTAATGGCTATATTATTGTTTCAAAGCTGTAGTACAAACGTCATTATATTTTACACTTTGTACATGTTTAGGTCTTCGAAATCTGCGGAACAAAGTCGAGAGCACATTTTCTTTGAAGAAATTCAGATTTTATATCATGATTCGATTGGCAAACGAACAGAGTTCAGTCGATCAACAGGGTAGGGTTGGGTAATCTGGCATCTTTTTTTTTTAATTTTTTTTCATAGAAATTTTTATTCTATAGAATAGAACTTATTTCACATGTCATAAGGTATATCGTGGAGTGTATAAACAATTTTTTTTTGAAATTTTTGGATGACATCTGTACGAGAAATGGCTGGGTAAATGAGATGCGTTTTTTCACTAGCAGACACAATTTCTCATGTTTGGATCATCTGAAACCCAAAAATCCAATTTATTTTTAAAAAGTAAATAAAAACGTAATTAACGATTTTTTTTTAATTTTATCCCATGTTTTTTACATAAAGTTTATCAAAACATTGTCAATAAGTTATAAAAAAAAAATAAAAATATTGGTACGATAGCCAGGTGTTTTGTGAGCAGTTAAAAAAAAATTAAGCAAATCGGTTGAGTAGTTCGATCCGAATCATGTCCGCCAGTTTAAATAAGTGTGTTTTGGGGGAAAAAAACGCGTTTAAAGTTGGAAGAGTGCACTCCGAACGTCAATTTTGTTTGGACCTTCTTCGAAACCTTCCAAGGATAAAGTGATTTTCTACATTAATTCTAAGGGTATAAGGGAACAGTAAATACAAAAAAACCTTACTGATTCCTGAATAATATTTTCATTATGCATAATGGGCTTAGATCATAGTATATCTTTCTTGCCTTATGATTATCAATTTGCAGAACAGCACTTCCAGCTATTATTGATAGGAACCGCCAATATCCAGCTGCTTTTGCATATACAAATTGAAAAAAAGAAAAAAAATATTTATGATCAGAATCAAATGCTTGTATGGGCAGCTTTCTTATTTGACCAGATAACGCCCTTTCTGCTCTTGTTCTTTTCTACTTTGGTTTCCTTTCGTATTATGTTCATTTTGTATCAGCCTAAATGTAGGCAACAATTTATTTTTAGAATATATATACTAACCTAGTATTGCTTGAATGAAGAAGGAAGTGTGTTGACTTATCACAATATGCTCTCATATAGTTAGTATATTCTTAGTTTCAAAATCTGCAAGAATCATGAAAAAATGTGAAGCTTGTGGTTGAACGTACTGCTTTTGAACTGGTAGATTGGAGTGGTTTTAGTTCTAATTTTGGTTCTCGCCAGAAAAACTTTGTTATTTTTGAAGGTATTTTCATAAAATTGGCTGGCTATTGTTTAAGGCGACGGCACTATATGAAAAAATTTAACGATCGAAGTTAGGTTCTATTATATAGTACTGATTTTTTTTTTTTTTTTTTTGTAGTTGTGAAAGGTGTTCTAGCTTCGGTGCGATAGATTGCTAAGTTTGTTTTGGTTTTTTATGTAAATAGCACTTAATTTTAATTACGTTCCCTAACTCCATTCAACTATACACCCATAATAATAATATCATCCTAGATGTATGCAACGATTTTGTTTTGCTGTATTTGTACCGAAAGTTTTTTTTATTTATACATAGAATAAAATTTAGCAAACGAATGTTTTAGAAAACCATTTGAATATATTCCTTTTCTACCTCATTCTATATTATGTTCATTTTGCAACAGCCTAGATGTAGGCAACAATTTTTGTTTTTTTGTTTTTTTATTATTAGAAAAGTTTGGAAAATCGCATGGATAAGTTCGAAACTACGCGGACTAAGTGCTCTATTCTTATACACCCATATGACAAAAACCTTTATTTTAAAAGATTGTCAGTTTATAGAGAAATTATGTGAGGCTAGCAGCACAAAGCTTTTGCATACAAGTATAACTTTGGAAACGAGCGGCAGGATTCGAGTGTTCGTAGTATGACGTTTTAGTATATTATAAAGTCGAAAATTGAAGAAACTATTTTTGAATTTTTAATCTACGTCATCTTCCTAAGAATACAATTTTTCAATTTTCCATCGATTTAAAAATAAAATCTTTGTAATTAGAGGCTGAAGAAGAATACTTTCTTTCTAACATACATATAACTTTAACCTGAAAATCTGATCATAAATACGGTTTTTGGTATTAACTCAACACTGGCGCCATCTAACGGTTAACAAATAACCTTCACCCTAAAACATATACTGACGAATTTCAACGAACGCTGAAAGCATACGAAACGAATACGCAAATGAAAATGCATTTTTGTTTAATGGTGTATAATTCCACTTAAAATCGATTTATGGTTCACAAGTTGTAGTGCTATTTACATGATATATTTATACCCCCATAGACAAAAGTGTATCAATTATACCAAAATAAAGTCTTCTATTCGCGCCCTTAAACTCGTTATCCATAATACATGTGTATATGTAATCCCCTGCCGCCCACACCCGCAGCGCCTGTCAGTCACGGTAACAATTTACAGTTTGTTTGCGAACATTTCAAGGTTGCGCGCAGCCAATTCTCTCGAGCGCTTGTAAAAATACATGTATATCAAAGTATATGTGTCTATTTACAGCTATATAAAGCTGCATGTATGCATGCACTGCTCGGCTTGTTGTATCGCCTTGACTTGTTGGCCGACATGACGAAGGGCACCAGAGGCCAATTTACAGCGACAATATGTTTGCTGAAATGGAAATACCACAGTTGCGCAATGCAATCAGGGACACACGCCTCAAAAGCAACAAAACGTAGCTCAGTGAAAAAAAAAAACAAAAAAACAAAAGCAACAAAAATAGTAATAGTAATAATAATAATACAAATAAAGAACAATGGCAACGATAAAATAGGAAGGAAATTAACTGGCATTACAATAATGCCTTGGCGAGTCAATAAAGCGAACGCATATTATATTTATAACAACAATAATAACAAAAAGAGCTGCAACAATAATCGCACGCCGCATATTTAGCTTATAGCTTAGCTTATTTACATTTGCAACATTGTGTCTGAGCTGTTTGTGTGGGTTTGTTTGTATGGTTGTATGTGTGCGGTGGGGAATGAGTTTGCATGCGCCGCTAAAGTGTCAATATTTGCCATTAATTTATCCGCACTTACTCATCCCTGATTGTTGAGTGAGTTGTTGTTGTTTGTTGGTTTGTTTGAGTCTTCTATTGTTTTGTGTCCGTTGCATGTTGTTGCCAGTGGCGTGCGTATTTTCTTCTCTTTACATATCCACACACACATAGTATACATGTGAATGTAACTAGGCTTGATTGTTTATATCATAAATCGTACACCTACAACGCCGGGCGACATTTAGACTGACTAAGTTGTCAATGTGTACTCTCGACCGCTTAACACGTCTATTGGGTCATGTTGGCTTCAAGCGTTTTTGTTGCGTAGGAGAAAAATTAGAGGAAAGGGTGGACAAGAGAGTGTCGGTACGAGTTTAGGTGGTCTTGTCGTGTATTGGGTACTATAAAAAATCATTAAATTTCAACTTCTGTATTTTAGTGAATTATTTAAAAATGCTTTTAAATAAGAAGTGATTTCTTTTAAGTGTACCAAATGTTACTAGTTGTGTTATGGTTGGAAAATAACTAGTTATGTTTAATTTCTTACCATTTTAGTGCATTATTAAAGCGTGCTTTCAGATAACATATTTTAGTGAGTTACTTAAAAAAGCTTTTAAATAAAAAGTGATTTTCTTTTAGTTGGTCCGAATGTTACTAGTTGTGGTGTAGTTCAAAAATTCGTACTAAAGTTTTATTTTGGGTACAATACTCGTGTATATAATTTGCTATATATTTTTTTAGTTTATAAATCAAAATGTACTAAATTTTGAGAATTTACACATCTAGTGTAATGGCCTAAAAAGTGTGCTTTTGGGAATTTTTATTAAAAAAATACTCAATTATTTCAAAATTTTAAGAATATATTTTCCAAAAATATATACTATACAGTGAAATTTTTGTAGAAAAAATTTAAATATTTTTAAGTTATAGTCGCTCTCCAACGGCGAGAAAAAAAAGGTCCTTCGCTGCTGCCTTCTCCGTGGATGAAATCTAAAAAAAAAAAATTCTCGTTAAACTAGATAATATTATCTGTACAATGACTTACGATAAAAAAAAAAATAAAAAATTGACAATATGGCGGCGTTTTAAAAAAAACAGTCGAATTTTACGCAAAATTTTGGTCGTTTTTGGCCTGCCAGAATTCGATTTTTTGATCAGATCAAAAATCGATAAGTCATTGTATGGAGAACTACATATATATAGCTATATAACATGTAAAAAAAATTCGATAGTTTTTGAGTAATCACAGCAGCAAATTCGGAAAATGCTGTTTCGAGAAGAACACGTCTAAAGATAAAGTGATTGTTATCTAACTGCCGAGCGGCTACTCTTTTAAATGGCTGTAACTCAAAAACTGTTTCAGATATCGATTTGAAGTTTTAGTATATTATTTTGAAAGGTATAACCTATCGAAATATGAAAAAAAATTTTTTTTTTTTTTGAAAATTTCACACTAGGTGTGCCCCTTAACTTCACTAAAATTTGGTTTATTTAGCCTTCTTTTCGTATATTCAAAGATTTTAGAGCAATTCTCAAATCAGTTGTTTTATGAACATTAAATAAGAGAACAGAAAAATATACTAAATGAATTTTTGCAAAGAAAATCTTTCTTCTTACAGTTACTTATTCGCTGCTATGAATAGATTCGCGAGCAATGACATTTACCATTTGTTGATTATTGATATCATGTGTTGCTACCTTGGACGTTTTCATTTTTTTCCAGTCTTTTGTTACACTGCTTTTGATCAATCTTAACTGATTTTAATTGGTATCGATTTGCTTCTTTTCACTTTTCGCTTTAGAATTTTGCCAAGAAATATAAACAAGCGCATTTTTTGTATCGACTTTCCGTTGTGATATTTTCTTTGTTTATATTGTTTGGTGTTTGAAGCTTTAGTAATTTTATAAAATTTAATTTAATTTTAATTAACAAATAATATTATCTCATAACTTAAAACGTATCTTATTTTAAACAGTCTTATTTTCAAATGCTTTCCATTTGTTACCAATTTTAATCTTTTAATAAGTGGCAACCTGTTCAAAAATTATTTTAGCTATATATTTTCTGAAACCTTATTAACTTGTTACCTATATTGTTACATATAGTATATTATTTGTTAAAAAAAAAATAGGTGGCAACCTTTTGAAAAACAGATTATAAGTTTTAATACAAATCTTTCAACTGCTTATTCAGTTTGTAATATTTATTGTATTTTATTAATCTATGTAAATAAATAAACAGGTGGCAATACTTTGAAAAATAGTTATTGGGAGTAAGTCTTATTAAACTTTATACAAATCTTACCAATTTTGTAGTATTTAAATTATTTTGTAATTTTCTATAACCCAACAAACAGGTGGCAACCCCCACAAAAATAATTTTAAATTGAAACCTTCGGAACCTTTGGTTAGTAATTTTTATAAAATTTTATTAAAATAACAACCAAATGATAGTGTTGTGTGTTCATCTTCAACAAAAATTAATTTACTCTAAAATAAAATATATGGCAACCTTTGACCTTTTTTTTTTTAATTACTCCCCATTCCATAGTGAAATTCTTAAAAAAAATTAAATCCTTGTAATCTTCATTATACCGGCCTTCTAGGAAAATGATCGATAATGCATACAGCTGTTGGTTATTAGGAACGTTTTCTTGTTCTAGGTGGCTAATGAGTATAATAAAAATAATGTTTGATATCCTAAAATTCTTGCATTTACACACATACATATGTATATCACAAGCGTGGGGAAATTTCGTTGCAGTTTACTTATTATACATTTTTCTGTTTCTCTAAAATTTTGTTTCATCAAACTCTTTCAAATCTGGTGTCAAAGTCGGCGTGACGCCAAGGATATTTTTTTTTAACATTCACAGATACATATGTATGTGTTTACGATAAAAATATTGTTTATTAAACTGCCAGCGTTCTATGAAAATGTTTGCGTGTCAACTGGTAATTTTACTGTTATGTGCCACACTATGGTTTTTACCAGCGCAATTCCGTTATTGTTTTTCTGTAATAAATAATATAATATATTTCAATATGCTTTGTTTGCTTGGGCTTTTATTAGCTACCGTGTTTCCGTTATTGTATTTTTTATTACCGGCCAATGCTTCGGAGAATGGCTGCGCGTAGAAATCACTTAAATATTTAAAAAGCGCAAACAGTAGCGTGAATAGTGAGCGTGTTTAGCACATACAACAAAGTTTTTAGAAAAACAAAAAATTAGAACCACAATGAGCGCAGTTGAAGGACAATGTAAGGGTGATTCGGTAAATAATGGAATTACCAAAGGAATTGCCACTCAATGTCAGCAATTTCAGTTGAAATGACGGTGGGAAGTACAATGTGCAGCAAGAAAATATGAAAAGTGCGCTTACATATTTGATAGTCCAAAAAGTTTTTCGTATTTATGTTTTTTTTGTTTTTTTTGTTTTTTATTTATATTTTTTGAGTTGAATAGTTTGAATGAAGTAAAGGCTTGTGTTTCGATGGAAAGTTATTTTTATACTCTCGCAACAAAGTTGCTAAAGAGAGTATTATAGTTTTGTTCACATAACGGTTGTTTGTAAGTCCTAAAACTAAAAGAGTCAGATATAG
>NW_017535063.1:380600-384612 GCF_001853355.1 Bactrocera latifrons | reverse complement strand
TCAAAGTACACAAATTGATCTAATCTAATTAATTTACAGCAAAATAAAAAAATATGTAAATGACGGATAATGGAATCTCGATTATCACTTTATCATGCGAGAGTATAAAATGTTCGGTGATACCCGAACTTAGCCCTTCCTTACTTGTTTTTTTTAATTTTTGGTACTTATTAGCTGAAGTAAAGTACTCATATAGTAATGATTATCATAAATTTACGGTTACTTTACCTAAGAGGTATGTTTGTGTCTGCCTTTACTATGTGTAGTTGATCATATGGTAACACTTGGGCAATATTTTTTTCAGTTGTTTTTGCATTCATGATTCTAATTTGTAATAATATATATTTATTTATCAAATAAATAGTACTCTAACGCCAATACCATTACCTAAATAATTGGCGTGCCACTTTTCTGCTCATAGGTAGATACATATACATTTGTATATATGTTAAATAACGTAACATCAGTTTTTTTAAGTTTACAAGGGAAAAGAAAACGATGTAATAGAAGCCTCTCATTTTGAAAGACGAGTATTGGTTACAAAACGGTTATATATTGGTTATATCTGACAGCTATATCTGACAGGCGAAGGAAAATCGATGTAATAAAAACCTCTCATTTTGAAACAAATTTTGGGTATTGGTTATAAAACGGTTATATATTGGTTATATCTGACAGGCGAAGGAAAAACGATGTAATAGAAGCCTCTCATTTTGAAAGACGAGTATTGGTTACAAAACGGTTATACAACGGTTATATATTGGTTATATCCGACAGCTATATCTGACAGGCGAAGGAAAAACGATGTAATAAAAACCTCTCATTTTGAAACAACTTTTGGGTATTGGTTATAAAACGATTATGTATTGGACAGCGGAAGCTGAAAATTTTAGAACATAAAAGTAATATGATGTATTGAAATCGTAAGCAATAAAAAACTTAATTTCGATTCTTTTGTTGATATGTTGTTTTGCATTTTAGTGGATGATATATTCTATTTACCATAAATAATAATTCATAATGGAAAACCCACTGTCAAAAGTGCCTCAATTAAAATAATACAACAAAATTATAATTTCGCGTATTTCACAATACTGCTGACATTATCTCCAGCTATCCAAAACAAATTAGTATTGCAAATCAAGCTTAGATGATCACCTAACACTACCGTAAAAATACCGATTATATGCATGTGTATAAAACATATTTATATTTATGTCATACATACTTATGTATGTATATATGTCTATATATGCCTAAGTGTACGTGCAACTAATGACAATTTATAGATTGTGGAATGAATAAAAGGATATTGGGAAAACCCACAATGAATTGGAAAACTTTTATGCATTAACCTGTAATTGCTTTCACACACATATAGACACTCACTTACTTATGTACATACATTTGCACTTGCAAAAATATATGCCAAAAGTTTATTTAATGCGCAATGGGAATACCAAATTTCCCACGGCAATGCTGCCATGAAATAATTTATTGAACACGCAGCGCACTTAATTTTTCTTCACTGGAAAATTTGACGACCTTGATAGAGCAATCAATAACTATCGGTAGCCTAAATGTATGCTTTGATGAAAGTAGCTACTATTGATATGGAGGCGCTAAAGAGAAGTTGAGTTTTATGAGGTTTGCAGGTCGAATAAGGCCTTGTGATTATAATAGAATCCCAATTCATATAGTAGATCATCGGACCATGAAAGTCGATTTAAATTCTAGTAAATATTTCGTATGTATGTAGACTATGGGGGTGGTTTTATTTTGCCTTTGATACGTTAATTTAATACAAATAATTACAATATTGTATATAAAACAAATTATGTTTTACTTTAATCAAAGTACAACAATGTATTAAATAAAGACTATTTGCAAATAGGGTTGCCACATATTTTTGAAAAAATAATAATGAAATCGAGTGTCCATGTATAAATAATTAAAAAATAAAGTACGTCATCTTAGTAAAATAATTTTTGGGCATAGAGTTGCCACGTAGTTTCATGCTTATCATGTTGTATAAAAAAAATAAAATCATGTCTTTATGGTTTAACAGTTTATAATTTTGCAAAACAATTCTGTTAATTAAATTCAATTATTATTTTCTATAGGGTTGCCACATACATATTAAAAAAAAAAATTGTTTCCAATTTACATTAAATATTTAAAAAATAAAGTACGGTGTCTTAGTAAAAAAAAAATTTCGAAAATAAAATTTAAAATACAAAACTGTAATAAAATAATTTTGCAACAAGATTGCCACATATTTTTGAGAAAAATAAATAATAAAATCGAGGTTCTAACTAAATTTACTAGAAATGATTAAAAGATAAGGTACAAAACCTTGATAAAATGATATTTGACCATAGATTTGCCAAATAGTTTCATGATTGCCATGCTATGTAAAAAAAAAATTTTCGGTATGACTCAAAACTTTATTTATACCAAGTAATTGTGTTAATTAATAATTAAAATACGAAACTTCAATAAAATAATATTGACAAATAGGGTTGCCACACATTTTAAAAAACTAAAAACGAGTTTCAAAGTAAACAAGTTAAACAATAAAGTGCAAAGTCTTAGTAAAATATTATTTGGTCTTAGGGTTACCATGTAGTTTCACGATTTCGTAGTTGTCGTGTTATGTAAAAAATACAATAAAAATATTTCTTTATGGTTCACTGAATATCTTCATTTATGGCAAGAAATCAAACTCAAGACAATTTTTTTTTATGTAAGTGTTGTAAAGATGGCTGCCACTTGTTTTTTGATTTTTTAATAATATATAAAATAGGTACTTAAATTTCTAGCAAATAATAAAAAGACTAAAAAAATGGCTGGACAAAATCATAAGTACATCAGGTATCTGTGAATGAAAAAATGTATTAGTTTGAGTTTTCTGTCTCCTATTTGGTTTTTATTTACTTCCTTAATCAGTATCTAGTATATCTGCCATTATTTTCAATTCCTTTTGAGATTCGTTTTGACATACTGGAGATAAGTTTGCGGCACGTATCAATTGGAATCTCATACAGGTTTTTTTCTAAATTCTATAACTGCTAGTTATTTTGGAACGATTGCTCCCCCAAAGGTTTTCACTTGGATTCAAGTCGGGAGATTGACATGGCCATTTAAGAGAACTCACACCATTGTCCTGGAACCAATGTTTTCAACGGTTTTTTTGTAGACAGGCATCATTTCTGAACAAAATAATTTTTGTTTCGGCGCTCCACAAGATATTGCGCCCACTTTTTTTCACCACTTGGACCTGGACAATAATGGTATTTTTTTGATATCCTGCGTGGTAAATGAGCTCGATGTAGCCTTCGTAGCTGATATTATTCATGAGGATATAAATGGAATCTTTTTACCAAGAGTGACGATACAGTTGCCCGTTGTTGTTGATGTCTTTTTGGGTTGATCGCGAGTTTCAACATTCTTTTAAGATATTTAAGGCAATCTGCATGAAATACAATGAACGGCCTGATGTTTCAGCGTTATTCCTAAGGCCTTGGGCCCTCTTTTATGAGGTTTAAGACGATTTCCTTTTCCTCCGCCTTGCAATGCTTTTTTCTACCCATCTATAACTTTTTTTTAGTTTTTAATGAGTCTTGCACATGGAGCTATACAACCTAAAGAGCAAACCATTAATCGCACGATTTGATGAAAATCTTAAAATAATTAACAATATAATTATTATTTTGACCACTTAGAAAACGAACATCAACAATCAATTGCCATGTCCACTACAAAGAGTGGATTCAGCCTTTTTTTTCACAATATAAAGTACTACCATATCGAATTTAAAAAAAATCAAACCATAATTGCATTCGTGTACTTCACCTAACATTTAAAATTCAATCATGGCTGCAGCCTAAAAGAACGTACTTATTTTTTTGACCATATGTGTGTTGGTTGCTATAAAATATTATTTTAAAGAACAGGGGAAATAGCTTTTATAAAATAAAAAGAAAAAAATTAAAGAAAAAAAAATTATTAA
>NW_017535063.1:347013-380175 GCF_001853355.1 Bactrocera latifrons | reverse complement strand
TTTTAAGAAAGGCACGTAATTTAAAATACTAACTTTTGCCGGTTTGCTCAGAAACTGAAAAACCGAATTTATCTTATTTTAAAATTAAAAGAAGTTGTTTTCTTCTTTCAACATTCTTACTTAGTTCGTTCTGTGCAATTATTACCATTTCTGTATTTTTCAGTGTAGTCTTTGAGTTTATATTCTCTGCCACTAAATCAAAAATAATTCACTCAATCGAAATCAAATTGCCGTTATACAAACAATACATACATATATATATAGTATATATTTCCTTAAGTTCAATTTGCATTTGTTTATTTGCAACCAATAAACTCGGCAACTTATAATTGTTGTTGCCTTTGCTGTGTATTTGTCGGCACTGTGGTCTGTAATTTGCACATCACACACGCACACGCACATGCATATACAAAATATATATGAAACCAAAAACAACTGTTTCGGCCCCCAAAATCAACAAACAAACAAACAATTAAATCACAGTGGCCATACAATTAAATGTAATTGCTTTGTTGATTTTCGACTGGTTTCACAAAATTGCAGATTTGCTTCATTTACTATTTGCCTGTATGTTTTGCCCTTCGTACGCTTTTCTTATCTACATATTTGCCTATGTTTTCTCTACTCCATTTTTTATTAATCGTTTTCGCCTGCCTTTTCGATCTCTTCGCTACAAGTAATTCCCATTTAGTTTGCGTTTATACATTTAATTTGCTGTTATGCCTGTTTCTTTATTTTTGTTGTTGCTGTTGTTTATGCTAAACCGAGAAACCGACTTTGCTGCTGTTTGCACGCAGACATTTTCGGGTCACATTGATGCGGAAATCGAGATAAAAACTTTGCTGAAATGTAGATAGATGATGAACTGTTTGTGTGTGTGCTATACGCTTGTTGTTGTTATTGTTGCACTTGTTTTCGTTTAGTTTAGTCGAAAACTCGTACATTTGATATTATCTGAGTTTAGGGCCAAATGTTGCTGCCTGCCGCTGATAGTGGCGATAAGTAGTAAGCACTTTATTAAATATGAAAATACTCGAAATTTATTATTAACTGTAAGTGCGTGTGTGTGGGGTCTCGAAAAATTCCAGCAATATTTTGGTAAATAGTGGATTATGAAGCTGTAGAACTTTATAGAAGTGAGTCACGTTTATAGCTTGGCATTCGTAAATAATTGTAAATATTTAATGAATTCGAAATGAATTGGCTTCATAGGCCAGCTGAGAGCTTCTGCATTGGCAAGTTGTACGATTTACAATTGCTTAAATATTTACTAAACTTGAAGACTGGCTACTGGTATTTTAAGTAATTTCGTCTTACTAAAATTAATGCAATTAACAAAATGCCTAACTGATGAGCGCAGGAGAAAAATAACTAATTCACTTAAATAAAATGGTCTAACAGACTGTCTGAGAAGTCTGACGTGTATCTATTTAGAGATTCCCTACTTTTTTTTTTTTAAAGAAAAACACAGAAACTTCAAATTTAATGGATAACGTTCATTATAATTCGAAAGAACAGTCTTTGGCATTTTTTTTTGTTTTGAAATTATCTCTTTAAAATTTTGGCCGCGGCTCCGTCTCCGATGGTCCATCCATTGAGTAAAATTTTCGATGACTCTTGGGAACATTCTGACTGGTAACTGGCAATGACACGAGTGATGCTTTGCTCGAAGCGGGATTGACCACATGAGCATATCCCTACAGAAAAAAATCTAACGGTGTGTTATCACACGATCTTGATGGCCTATCGACCAGCCCAAAACATGAAATTACCACGAGCTTCAATTTGAGGCATCAAATAGTCAGTTTTCATGGCGCGATGACGGCTGCCATTGACAATTACGGTCTCACCGGCATCATTTTTGAAGAAATATTGAGCGATGCTTCCATCGACCCACAAACTACACCAAACTCTAGTTTCTTCTGATTGAAGTGACAACTCTTGAATCTCTTCAGGTTGTACTTCGTTCCAAATGTGGTAATTTAACTTGTTTAAATACCTATGGGCATAATCCCTGTAATCACTCGAAATGACGGATTTTGTTTGAACATTTTAAGTTCCTATTAAATGAAGCGATGTCGCTTGTTAATTTCGAGCAGTTTCAGTTCTTACATTAGCTGCATTTTGTACGTTTTCAATTTAAGATATCGACGAAAAATGCGCCAAGTCGTTCCATACGTCAGTCCAAGGTGTTGCGAAGGGTGCCAAATCGACTGTCCACGGTCCCTCAGCTACGGCTGCTATATTGTCTTTACTGCGTGCTGGACGTGGTATATTATACTATATACCATATACTAAAACACGGGATCTGTGGGCAAACAATTTTGAAAAAGTGAGCGTGGCTTCGCCACCTATATAAAACAATTGCAAATTCCATTTGAAACCTTCACTTTCCAGTACATAAATCAAAAATAAATAAAAATATATATCAAAAATTTGTTCGACAACTGCATTTGAAGTTTGACAACCCCCTGGGTACTAAGTATGTGGACCCCAGAATCGATAGTTAACTTTTTTTCGAATATATTGGTCAATGTATCAGAATACATTTGAAATTAAGAGCGAATGCTGCCTAGATAGTAGTGAGCCTATGTGCTCTCTT
Source organism: Bactrocera latifrons (assembly GCF_001853355.1). NCBI lineage: Eukaryota > Metazoa > Arthropoda > Insecta > Diptera > Tephritidae > Bactrocera > Bactrocera latifrons. The sequence continues at coordinate 377,573 of NW_017535063.1, read as the reverse complement.
AGACCCCCATATACCTAATGTAAAGATTTTCGAACTTCCTTTATAGCGCATATGTATGAATATCGGTCAATGTGTTAGTTGTTTCAGAGAGAATGCCTTTCATATAACGGTGCATATTTGTGCGTAAAATGACTAAAATTTGGTAAAAAGTGGCCCTTGGCCACTAATATGCCTTATGTACCTGAAAATATTACGCCAGGTTTAAGCCTTGCAAGTTCCAAGAGTCTGAAATACCCGAACTTCGCTCTTCCTTATACAAGTATATACAATTCTCAGTTTTAAAGAGTTTTTTTTTTTATTAATTAAAACAAATTTGATTTAATTTTATAGTTTGGTTTATAGTTTCTAATTTACATATTTGTTCGAACAACATTTGTTTGAACAGCAAACAAATCCGTCAGTTAATTTTCACAAAGATTTATAATGAGTGTCATTACTTGCGCAAACAAAACCATTATTTCATCCTGAGCAATCAAAATATCAAATTCAAATGGCATTTTCTTAAGCAAAAACTTTATTTGCTGACTCTTCGAAATTTTAATTTTCAAAATTGCCTTTAATATACTAAATCCATAGAATCCTTTGGACAAATAATCAACAAACCTCCGGCGAACATTTGACGTCGTTGACTTGAATTACAACTCACACACACACACACACACACACACGCACATACTGACATGCATATTCATGCATGGATTCATATAACTATCACGTGTGCTTAGTTATACAACCCTGTAAGCACGCTATTACATGCATATTCACATATACTGACACACACACACACATTAAAACACATTGTTTTACACTCCTAAAAATCGACTAGATATTACAACTATAACAACAACCACAATGTTTTTAATCTCACCTCCGCTTATGGCTGTTATTCGTCCACATGGACACACAGCCACCCACATTTATAACTATCCATATGTATTAGTACTGCCGACAGCATTTTGCCAACAGCAACAACAATGTGGAAAATTTTCCATAAAATTACTAGCTCATTTCCGAGCAGCCAGCCACCAGTCGATTGCCGTATGGTGAGCACTAGGAGCTCCTAAAAGCACCAACTAAACAAGTGATGCGGCAAACTAACCATGTGCATGTATGTGAGTGTGTGTGTGTGCGTGCATATGTGCAGAAGCTAGTGAAAGGATAACGAGCGCAACGACAACAATCGAATTTCGGGTTAAACCCAAAATTAATGAACATAAATTGTTGTGTTGCCAAAAGAATATGGAAGAAAATTAAAATGAAGTGAAAGTGCTAGTCGCAAGAGTAATGGTGTACAACAACAATTTGTCTGAAGTGGAGCGTGCTGCATGTTAACGAAAGGATAGAAATAGCACTCACTGAAATGGGAAGTATAATTATACATGCTTGCAAGTACCTTATTGGAAAAATTGAGATGTGTTGGGTTTACATTTTCGGTAAAAATAAGAAATTGTTGATAAAAACTTTATAACTGGCATCAAATGATAAATAAAAGATCTGATATCATATGTAGTCTGATCTGAACCATTTGTTCAGAAAAATCAATGCTTGTATAATGCTCTATGACAAATTTCGTGAAGATACTGCGACAAATCGTAAAGATTTCCATACAATAACTTGAGTTTAATAAATCAGTTTGTATGACAGCTATATGCTATAATGATCCGATCTCAACCATTTCTCCGGAGATTGCGCCGATTCTTTAAGCAATAATTCTTACCAAATTTCGTGAAGATATTTTTTCAAATAAAAAAGCTTTCCATACAAGCAACTTCTTCCGATCGTTAAGTTTGTATGATAGCTACATGCTTTCTCTCAAAATCTCAAATCTCAAAAATTTTTTCAGAAATTGTAGAATTCCTTTGGAAAACAATTTTTGCTTAATTTTGTGAAGATGCCTTGTAAAAGAAAAAAAAATTCCATATAAGGGCGTGATTTTGCTCGATCGGATTCTATGACAACTATATGCTATAGTGGTCGGGTATCCGAGGTTCCAACAAATAAGCACCTTCTTGCGGAAAAATGTTGTGTGAAAAACTTCCGAACAATATCTCAATAACGGAGGCACTGGTTGACTTATTTACAGTTACCAGGCGAACATGTTGAAATCAATTTAGATCGTCTTATTATTTATCTAGGTGTATCGTCACCTAAAATGCAAAATAGCTTCATAAGTTTACAGGCGAAGAAAAACGATATAATGAAACCCTTCATAATGACCAAAAAAAATTTAGATTTGGTTATAAAGTGGTTATATATTTGTTGCAAATTGGTTATAAACTGGTTATTGATTGGTTACATCTAAACGCGGAAGCTGAAAAGATTGAAAGAAATTACAATAAATTTACTTTGTGTTAAAAATCTTATAAAAAAAAAATTACAACCAAAAAATTGTTTCCCATTGGCTTCCATGCCGCTTCTTCTTTTTTTCTACCTTTATATTTCCTCAAAATTTGTTAATTTTTCTAATTTTTCCTACCGGTTCATAGCTCAAGAAACAGTTCAGTAAGAAAGAGCGGTTTACCAATAACTTGTTAATGCGGGTCAGGCATCTGCCAAAGCACTACATTTAGGTATGCATTTTTCCATGAAGTGTAAGTGCGATTGTGTGTTCGGGTTAAGCTGGAGTGTGCGGAAATACCTCTGAGATACTCTTGTGCCGCTGTACAAATTAATTAAACACGAGCTAGCAAGGACTTAATTGATTATGCTAAATACTTATTCGCATGCTTAACTGCCTTAGTGCTTGTACTTGTTTGTGCATGGCACTGAAATAAACGGTGAATTTGGAGATGTAATTTGAGATTTGAATGTGAGTGGGAAATGATATGTGAATATGAAAATTTAATTGCTTGCGACGAGTGAGCTTTTGGCAAAATTGTTTTTGGAACTGGTAACTGGTATTAGATGTTCTATTCTCCACTCTGTAATTTTATTCAACATTTTTACTTTGAAAACTGGTATGTTTGGCAGAAATGGGGTTTGGTTTTAAGTATTGTTATTTTTTTTCTATAACGAAATAATTTTGTTTTAATATATTTTTGTGAAAACTCTTGTCAGTAAGAGGATATATAGTATTATACAATCATAATATCAAATATCTTTTTTTTTATTTTTTCACCATTTTTCTTGAACAAAAGAATCATCTTTTAAAACAAAGTTTTTTTAAATTAAAAATAAAATTTATTACATACCTCCTGGCAACCCTATTTATTGTAAAAAGTATTCCTCAGCTTGCAGCTATGGAAAAATAAAATTTATTGCATATCTCCTGGCAACCCTATTTATTGTAAAAAGTATTCCTCAGCTTGCAGCTATGGAGTATCTCGCTTAGCTCTCACTATTCGATATGGTCTCTTCTCAACTAACTGTGCTGGAACTTTCTTTTATCAAGAAAATTTTATAAACGACCTTAATACAAGAATGTATGTGAATAACTCGACAAAAAGATATAACACTTCTAATTTGATCTCTATTTTTTTGTACACCAGTCAGTTTCATTTTTATCAGCTGCTCTTTTCGCCAGTCTCTAAAACATTTTTTTTCCTATACTACCATGTCGTGTACTAATAAATATATAACAATTTCCATCGACACTCCCTTTTTTACTTCTTTTATCCTTTTTCTCAACCCAACCTCAAATTTTCCAAAATAACTACATCAATTTCCATTGCTCACCACGCTTTCCGTGTAATACATAACCGTTCATAAGCACTTTCTTTGTTTTCGTCACGCTTTGCACTTCGTTAATCAATTTCGTTAAGATTGCGTGTTGAATTATTAATTTTAGTAATTTTATTAGGCGTTGCGTTAGCCGATCCCTTACCAAATAGCGCATGTAATCCCTTCAATAACTACAAGGGAAATGATATTGGTATCTTTGGGTGGGTATATGCATATGTAATAAGCTACGATGGTTGAGAAACAGCTGGTCAGCATAATATTAAATATTTGTCTTGAGTTTAAATGGGGAACTCATATAGTTACATACATATGTCTCTACCGCTCTGCTCTTCTCTCTTGGCTTGTTTCTATTATTTCTTTTGATTTAGAGGAAGTGTCATACAGTTTTGACTTATGGGCGTATATTACTTAATATTAACATGGGTGTATAGTTTATATGTGGGTTACGTTAGATTAATCTGATAGGCTCGTTAGCCACGCATAGTCATCCTTCAGGATGCCAGCGCTTGACGCGAATTTCAATATGTACTGTTCTGCAGCCTCACTATCGATACCTCTTTCAGTGTCTCATACCGTTGGACCGAAATGTTTTAAGCGTTACCTGACTAGTGTAGGACAATGATCAGAAAATATATTTTCAGAAGACACAAAGATTTTTTGTATGACAACTTTTTGCATAGCCGTATTTGAATTGACTTTGTTGTTTCAGAGGTTGCTTTCTTCGCGCAAGCAGTAGGCAACCTTGTAGTGAGTTTGATACTTTCACTGTCTTATTATTTTTAAATAATAATGACTATTCCATTTAAATAAAGGGTACATCAACCTTTTTTAAATATTTTTAATCATGTCTCTGAATGTATATAAGAGATCTAGTCGATCAGTTTTCAGATATCGATCGGAAATTTTGCTGTCAAGTCGTTTTCATCGAAGTGTTTTACATGGATTATTGTCCAAGACAGCGGCAGCAATCTGCGAACTACCATAGCTCATATCTGCCATACAAACTGATTGATCGAAATCAAATCCTTGTATGGAAAATTTCTTTGTTTGTTAAGATATCTTCATGAAAATTAGTCAGAATCATTTTTCGTACAGACACTTTAGATTCCGAAGAAATGTTTTGGATCAGACTACTACAGCATATAGCTGCGTTACAAACTGATCAATCCAAATTAAGTCCTTATATGGAAAACTATTTCATTTGACTAGATATCTTCATGAAGTTTGACATGGATTATAGTTTGAGTAAAACGCTATCATCTCCAAACAACATTTTTAGATCTCACCACTATAGCATATAGCTGCCATACAAGCTAACCGATCTAAATCAAGCCCTTGTTTGAAAAACATTTGTATTTATCAAGATATTTTCAAGAAATTAAGCGCAGATGATTGCGCTAGACAGAGGTACATTCTCTGAATATGCTATGCGAATCGGACCACTGTAGCTTACTATATATCTACCATACAAACTGACCGATCAAAATCAAGGCAACGTTTATTATACTCTTTTATGCTATAAGAAATACGCCTCTGATAAAGTGAACTGTTTTTACTATGTATATCTCTAAGGGTTTAAATTCATTTATAAATTTTAGTTCATAGCACACTTAAGGCGCATGAGAAGTTTGGGTTCCCTGCTAGATCACCCATACGCTTTGCATAAGTCACTTACCTTTTCAAATTATTTGAGCACTTTTCCCGCCTAGATCTGTACTATACTATGTCTTTAGCCTTATTCCTAACTTTTATCATTTTCACTTATGCTACATATTTCTTCACTAATAAATATTCAACTACTAGATATTGAGCAAAAGTAATAAATTCCAATAAATTTGTCTACAACTTTATTTCGACAAAATTAATTTGACTTTCAAGTGTGACGAAAAGCTTGCAAAAGCACCTCGTCAACCACAAAAAGTATTGATTACTCACACGATTAGATTCTCAATATTTCATTTGAATTTGCGTTCACCACTCGGAAGTATGCACATCAATTTGCAATTGGATAAATACATATAAACATGTATGTATATGCAAACATATTTTTATATATACACACATAGAAATTTGAGGGGAATGCATGACAGAGCTCGACCAAACCGAAATTGGCTTCCAGTCGTGAAGGAGCTAATGTTCATTGAATGGTTTGCAGCCAATCAGCTGGTTTGGTCAGTTGATGGTTGCTTTGTTTATGTGTATGCGTTGTTGTTGTTTTATGCCAGGTGCTTGTTGTTGTTATGACTGTGTTTTTATTGTTGTGCCTGTGTTTTGTTGCTGTTTCTGCTGTGGTTAGCCATTTTTTACTCTTTAACTTAACCTTTGCGTCGCTTTCAGTGTAAATTACCTCGGCAATATATATTTGTATGTACTTATATGTATATGTGCTTATGTGTATATACATATGCTTGAGCTCATAAGTTTACATATGTGTATTGTGCATGTTTGTGGACAGTTATTCATACTAGTCTGTCGTCAATGGCATCCTTTGACCGTAATAGCAACCTTTGAGGAAGGATTTGTATTTCTACTTTAATATTTATACATTTCAAGCTGTCAACACATACAGACGTGCTTACATACATATGTATGTGTAGTTATGTAGAATCATATACGTGTACATATATGATAATATATTGGTTGTGCTGGGCCAATGAAGGTAAGTGCTTGGAAAAGCACTTTGGCGGTAAATAGTTGAAAAGTATGAGTGTACAAGCTAGAGAGGGCTCTAGAAATCCAGGCACTGCAAAAAACCTTTTTTGGATTTTTTGGATGCTCATGGAAAGTTTTTTTTTGTGAAATTTCAATTCGGTATACATAAAAAATATTTTAAAAAAGTTTACACAAATTCAAAGCTTCTTCTGCTGAGCTGAGATATAAAATAATCCATTAAAGTAACTCACACATTAACCATTAAGGTATAAAGTCAGGCAGACGTCGGCACTTCTTTTATTAAATATATGAGGACTTTGAGAAATATTCATCCGATACTATCTATTTTAAGTAGAATAATAAACCCTTATCTAAAAGATATTATCCCCAAATTTCGTAAATATAACTGATATAATAACCGGTAGTTTTGCCGTTATTTTCGGTTAGAAATCGGTTATAGCCATACATTCGATATTTTTTGGACTTGAAATGTTCTAATTCGAACTTAACTATTTTTGTACGGGAGATGCGATACCTTAGGGGCTCTCTTTGTGCAAAGGTTTATCACATTCCATCCCGACTCAACGCTACAGTGAGCAACAATAAGCTGTATTTTTGTTTGTCAAGACTTCATAGAGAGCGATATCGGCTGAATAATTTTTTTATGATTTGAATGTTCTTGAACTTATGGTTAAAGACAGAGCATTTAAGAAAAAGGTCGTAAATATCTTTGTTCTGTAGTCATTCAGGGTTTGTGTACTTCTGAAATTCTGTGAAAACAAGTTTAGAATTTTTGTATTGACTATAGCTAATATTTCCTTTTAAAATTCAGACCAAATAATTTTTTTTCAATTATCACTAAGCTCTTTCATTTATTATGCTCGCATTCCGACACACAAATACATTCTTAATTGCATCTCCTTGCCATTTGTTGCTTTTACTACAGACAACCACTTCCCAACCTGCCAATGAACGCACTGATTTAGTGTGGAAATTTGCCATTTTCCGCTGAAATGATTTGATAAAAACAAAAACAAAAAAATACAGCAAAAAATATTGCATTGCAACCGCAAGTGGCAACCTCCACTCACACTCCTCCCCCCATAAATAACTAACTAATATAGCTATAAAGTGGGTAGTATCAGCGCAACGCTGTMCGTGTATATGAGTGCTTTTGTGTGTGTGTGTTTGATTGCTTGGCATAACTTTTTACAGCAGCGTTGCATTGGCTGTGGCATTGCAATTACCTGCTTTGTGATGCGATTTTAATTGTGCGCAAATTGCTGGTCACATTTCAGGTACTCGACGAGCAGCTCATAAATTTCACTGCCCCTCCACCACAGTTGTTGGTGCGATTGTGTTGTTGCAGTGTTGCAGCGCTCGTTGTTATCGTTGTATATTCTTTTATAGTTTCCTCTGCCATTCTTCGTTGTCATTGTGCATTACGAACGCTTCGTGATTACTTTTAGCAGTGCTTATCTACAATTACAGGGACTTTATTGAGTACTTGAGTGTGAGGGTCAAGGAGTTTGCATTGTAGCCACGGGGTCAGTTTATAGTTAGGCATTGCAATTGGATGAGTGAAGGACAAGTGATCGCTTACTTCTATGGTATGTGTGCGGAAGTCGCTGGAAGTGAGTGCAAGTGAACCTCATAATTATGAGGATTTGTGCTCTTGAGCTCAGATTATGCATGCAAATAGACAGGCAGACAGGTAGATTTGAAGGAAGTGCGGAATTTAATTTTGCATTCTCAATCAATGTTCTGTTGTTTACATAGATTTCATTAGAATTTTACACAACCGTAATGTTTTGGAGGTCAAACGTGACAAACTGACGCGATTTAGCCAAGTGCGTCCGTAATTTTATAAAATGGAGCTCTAAACATCCTTTTCTCCCCAATTAACTGCATATGTATCGGAACTGCCGAAATCGTACTAAATTTTGTTATGGACTATTGTCCAAGACAATGGTAGAACCTTCGAACCAATTGTTCAGATCAGACCAATATATAATATAGCTGCAATACAAATTCATCAATAAAAATCAAGTTAAAACTATTTTTTATACCTTTTTCTGCTATAAGGTGGGACATCTCACCGAAAGTGATCCTCTGGCTTTAAGATACCTAAGTCTAGTCCTTTATGTTCTACGGAGTCTTTATATGATGGAGGGAAAAGTGATGCAGAAAACACTACACTTGCAAAGAAACTCGGGAGCAATCAACGGGTGGCGCTTATTAGCATATGTGTTGCACTAAGGTCCACTCCAACCATGACACTTAACGCCATCTTGCATATAGTGCTCGTAGAGATCGTCGGAAGGTGTACAGCTACCTTAAAATGGTTGCTATCAGACACGGAGAATCTGTGTTCTAAGAAGACCACGTGTCGGAAATTCTCACACACTTTGACTTCATACCGAATCATTTGGGTCCTGGACCGAACTCTGGCGGTTTCTTCTCTGTCCATATACCGCCCAGGTAGTTGTGGGTGGAAGAAGCCGTTGGAGGAGGGGGGAAGAGATTGGTCAATGCTTGGAGGAGGACTTTACTATCGGGAGCTCTTTATCAACTTCAGCTTCAGATTTCTTTAATATAAAAGTTCTTTCCAAGCCGAAGTTGCAGGCATTAAGATAGCAGTAGACTTACAAATTCAGCCATCTGCAGAAGCTGTATGGGAGAAGATGAGGTGGAAACAACCCAACACTTCCTTCTTGACTGACACGCGTTTGGGGCGCTATCTACTCTAATCTGCTATTAAAAATGCATCTGCGACATTCATGAGTTGAAAAAAAGCTCTATTGACCACGCTTTCAAAATATGTCAGCAAGAAGGAAACTTTAAAAATGCTGCTTTTCATCTTAAATGCTTTCAACATTGCCATAGTACAACATCCGTCCGCTGGCAACAGTCGAAGACATTCTGCAACAATTTCCGTTTGTGCTCCCCAGCCACACGCACACTTAAAAACGCGAGCACAGTTTTCATGTTCAGTGAATCGGAATGCCAAAGTATCGTATGAAACGGCGGAACCGCAAATTTTCAGCGTTAAATGCAGCTAAAGCGTCGAGAGCGCATTATATGAGCTTCTACTGTTGTTCTCGCCAAAATGACAGCAGATACACGCATACAAATGCATCCGGCGGGCAAAGTGTTGAAGCAATTGCGAGCGGTTGGAAATGACGAAAAAAGTAGCGGTAAAAGTATACATCACTGCGCTGCATTCTTTCGCAACGCAACTGTGCACACATTTGCCACATTTCCGCACTTTATCATTTCCTCGCATTGCTTTGCTCTGCTGCTTCTCCACGAGTCGCCGCAGCGCGTCGTTGCAATGTCAGTGTCAGTGTCAGTGTCTTTTAATGGCCTCGYGCAATGTCTCAGTTGTCGCTGCAGTCGCTATGTTGCAGCATTGTGAGTGAGTCATCTTAACACCTGCCACAAGGCGCTCCACTACAGTTGCACTTACCCCCAAACACATACACATATAGTACGGATACATGTATGTATAGCCAGCAGTTATACATTTGCATTAATCGCACTTGCCGCCGCATAAAGTTCGGGAAATTCCTGACCATCCCCAAACACACACACACATGCGCACTCTGTATTCCTCTTGTGCAGTTGTTGCGTGGTGTGTGCTAATCAGTGCTGATATGTGCCGGAAGGTGCATTTGCTGTTGTTGTGGCAGTAGCATGTAAGTTTGAGTATTGCTTGTGGGGATGCAGTGGTACCGTTTTGTTGTGTAGCGTCTTCATTTGCGACAGTTCTAGCCGCCTCCTTTAATAGTTGGTTCAACATGCCTTGATCGTTCTTCATTTGCTATGAATTGTAGTTGTGTATGTATAGTTAGTATGCATGTTGTTATTAAGGTACTTAAAACTATCTCGAAAGCTTTAGCTGAGTTTCAATAATCTCACACTTTAAATTGGACCAATGGATTAAGTTATCTTTCTGGAGAAGTTTTCCTGGATATGCTATTTATATTTAGCATGTTTATGTCAATAAAATTTGGACTTATCTCGTAGAAAACTGACCGATAGTCACTTACGTTAAGTTATTGCTTGACCTCGAACTTAAATCGGCGTGGAGAAGATATAGATTGATCGAGCATGCCTTTGAGATTAGTTTGAAGTTGACCTCTGTGGAACATTGAAAAACATGTTATCAATTAACAACCGATATTCGGCCATTTTAGTCCAGATTGAATATAGGATATGTAATGAACAGCATTTCAGAAGTTTGACGACGGCAGTAATATAATGGTTAATCCAAGCAGAGGTTATTTTTTAATTGCTTTTTTTTAACAAATCACTAGGGGGTCGTTCCAAGCTGTCATGTTAGTTTTGTTCAGTATTGTTTGGTATTTCATCATGGAAAGGCTAACATCTGATCAACGTCTACAATTTCTTCAAATTTATTACGAAAATTCATGTTCTGTAAGAAATGTATTTCAACTTATGGTCAACATGATCGGCCTACTGAACATATTATTCGCAACACCATCATCCATTTTGAGACCCAGTATTTATCATTGGATAATATTCGATGTCATAATATTTTATGTCGAGATCTGAAGCCACTATGGGCTTTTGAAAAGTTCCAACTTCTGGCACAATGTGTATGTATACAAGCAAAACTGCTACATTCGCGACGAAGATCAATCTGAAGAGATGCAAGAGATGCCATTTCATCCAGAAAAATAAAATGATTTGGTGTGGTTTGTGGGTCGTTGAAATCGGTCCATATTTCTTTAAAAATGAAGCCGGTGAAAACGTAACAGTCAATGGCGGACGTTACCGCACCTTGATAGCTGACTAACTGATGCCTGAAGTTGAAGTTTGTGATATCGTTGACATTTTATTTCAACAAAACGGCGCCACTTCCCACAAATCGCCTCAATCAATGAATTTATTGAGAGAACATTTCGGTGGGCAGATAAACTCACGTTTTGGTTTGATTGATAGACCATCAAGATCATGTGATATCACATCATTAGACTTCTTCCTCTGGGAATATGTAGAGTCTTAAGTCTTTGTGAACAATCTCATTTCGATTCAGGCTTTGGAGCAAAATGTCACCTCTGCCATCCGCCAGTTTCGACTCGAAACGCTCGAACGAGTCGAATGGTTATGCCATCTGCCATATCGCAGATATGGCATTGGATATACATATATATAAATAATATTATATAAGAATTAGTCTCCTCATAATTATATGATGTATGTGACAATGAGAAGCGAAATTTTTTGGGATGTTGTAGGGAAGCTAAACATTAAAAAAGATAAAGGTAGGAGGAGACTTAAACTACTAATATTACGTTGTGTTCAAATTGTGCTCGCATTATTGCTTCCTTGTTTTTTTTAACAGCGTGAAGTACTTAAATTAAAATTATATGTCTTTGTTAAACCATATTTCTATTTTATTAGACCAGTTTTAGAAATTTATACCAGTTGTTTGTTTGATCCAGTAGTAGATTTCGTTAATTCTTATTAATTTCTGCAAAGACTTACCAGTTAGTGAAATATTTTAATGAGAGTCATGACACTCTTTTAGTCAGAATTTAGACCATATAATGACCTGGAAACTGCAAAGCTTTAGAGGCCAAATAAGAAGATATGTAATACATATAAGCATTTTTTTCATATTTCCTTTAATCACCACATCCTTTATAAGACGGTATCCGTTTCTTGATATGCTTTTGATAAACTCTTAACAAGAAAAATATGACCTTAAAATTTTGCTTTGCAAATGCTTTAGCTGGTATTAAACTCCCGGGAGCCATTAAGATAATGTAGCATTCAAGTTAAATAAACTCAAAACGCTATTTAGTTTAACATCCGACCATTCGAGGTCAATACTATTAAATAAGGGAGAGTTTATTATAAAACAATAAGAATAAGAAAATTCTATTTGCACAGCAAGATGGCAACACCAACATAGCTGAAAAAATGCGATATGCAAAATGATAGGCGATAATACGCAAATATTTGCAAGAAAATATAAAAAAAGAAAGCACAACAAGGCTTATGAGGGAAATGACAAAGGAAGGTAAGAAGATGTGAAGGAAAATTATCGAAAATTCTTTGGACAGCATTTATTTTATTGCACAATTTTATGACTGAAAATCTGCCACAATAACAAATATCGAAGTGAATATTAGAGAGCAATGCTTGTGATTGTATTTGTATTTGCCAAAATATATACACTTATATACCAAATATTATGGCAATAAGTAGAAGGAAGAAAAACAAGGAATCATATCAAATAAAACCACATAAAAATAATAATATCAGCATAAATGCGTCAAAACCAAATATCTGCCGAAAAACAGTGACACCAAAGATGCTTATACTGTGGAGAAGGTGGTTTTGTGGTAAGGACAAAGAAGAAGTGAATGAAGGCGAGGCATATTTTCATAGATAAATATGTTTAAGTGCGGTTAGGGATTTGGAAGCCCACAGTCTTTAATTTACACAAAAAAAAATAAAAAATAAAAAATAAAAGATAACCACAATGAAGAAATAAGTATAAGGGAAATAATAAATTTATTCGGGCTTTGTGTGTTGTTGAGAAGTTTGTTCAACGTAAAATTAAATTTTCGCAACTAAATATGGGCATAAAAAAAATTGAAAATAATGTATGTTTGTATGTGTAAATTAGTTTAATATAAATAAAATATATAAATATTATTCGAATAATTTTTTTTTATTAAAAATATGGTATTAAGTGGTTAACAGAAGTATTTGGAAAATTAGCAAAAAATACTCTAAACATAAAAATGTCTTCTTGGTACTAATTTACAACATAGCCAGTTCCTATTTTTTTGTTTTAAGAAAATGACCGTCTTTGTATTGTTTAACTTTACGTAATTTGCCGACTATAAAAATATGGAAATCCTACTGGAAAAAGCAAAATGTTTAGTTTGATACATATATTTTTTTTTAACATATGTTAGGACTTGTTAAAAGGTGGCAACCCTATTCAAAAATTCGTTAATATATAAACCTTTCCAAATTTATATTATTTTATACACATAAAGTTTTTAACACCTTTTTAAGTAAAAATTTAAAAATAAGTGGCAACCCAACTTTAAATGTTGTTTCCTGTTTTACTCCTTTCAAGTGATTGGCATTTATTTATTAGAATTTTCGAATAGATGTTAACCAGTGTAGTATTTATTTCTTTATTTTACTCACTCTGAAAGGGCAATCCTATGTATAGTATAAAAATATTTTGGTCTGTAAGGATTCTCAAAACTATTTTGTTTGATAACCTTAGTGGGGGCAACAGTTCAATAAATATACTTTATTAATTTTTATTAGGTGACAATACTGGAATTATGTTAATCTCCAAACCTCATTGATTTGATACAAAAAAAGTGCATAACCTTTTTATTTTGTAATAATTTATAGCTAGCTGGCAGCCCTGCTTATAACTACAATTTTCTTTTTTTTATCTTTTAATTGATTATTGTTTTATTTATTACAATTTTTGGGTAGGTGGCTTAGTTTTCATTTTAGATATTTTTCGTCTTTTAAAATGGCAACCCTGTTCAAAAGTATTTTTATCTGCTATTCTCAAATCTCTTTTTTTCATTTCCATATTGTAATAAGTCTTAAATGATTTTCAACTTTGAAAGGGTGGCAACCCTAAAAAAATATTTTAATCTTTAAGCCCAGTCAAGCTTCGTTTCTTTGATGTTCGAAAAGTTAACAATATTTTTATGTAGTTTTAATTTGTAGATAAGTGGCAACCCTACTCAACAATATTTTAATCTACAAGAATTCTTAAACTTCTTTAATTTGATGCCCATATTGTAATAACTCCGCAGAAGACTTTTATATTTTGGAAAGGTGGCAGCCCTAATTAATTTATTTTAATCTTTAAGCCTACTCACTCTTCGTACGTAGTTATAATTTATAGATAAGTGTCAGCCCTATAAAAAAGAATTCTCAAACTTTYGTTTGTTTGATACACCTGTTGAGATAACCTTGTCGTATACCGTATGAACTTTTAAAAGGTGGCAACTCTGTAAGATACGTTTTTCTTCAAGCCCATACATCCTTCTTTAGTTTCGTACACATATAAATGACAAAATCATTATTTTGTTATAATTTATGAACAGGTGGCAACCTTCAAATAAATTGTTGAATTCTTTTTGACTGACTTTTTGCTTCAAATTATCCAAGTATAACACCAACATGACGTAAAATAATTATTCAAATCAGCTGATTCTTTCTCAAAACCAATTATTGCTTGGACCTGTAAGCTCTTTATACATATGTATATACATATGTTCATATATACTATGTGTATTTATGTTGATTAAAATATTCTACTTAAAGTTAGCTATCCTTAAAGCAAAAGGAAGACTACCTAAACTGCTTTCGATTTGCATCAATTTCGCTTCTTTCGACATTGTTTTGCATACAAATTTTTATGTTAAAATATTACCTACTCTCGCCACCAAACTACATGCCATTAACTCCTTGCAACATATCGACATGTAGTTAGAGGCAATAACAGTACTTCCCAGCTTACTGATAACTCAAAAGGCAGCTTTTTCAATGTAAAGACGTGTATCTACATACATGTATGTATGTATCTGGAAAAATTTTCAAATCCTCTTTGTGTGGCTTATTTATGTATTTTATACTTCCTTTTTCAATCTTATTGTTTAATTTTGTCTTCGCTCGTATCGCTTACTTTTGCTGAACGTCTCCCAACTTTGCTTCGGCAGCTTGCTCGTTGCTTCACTTGATTATTTGCTGGTATTGTTTGGTTGAACAGTGTTTTTGTATTTTCTCTTTCGACTTTTACTGTTATTTGCATATTTTGTTATTGTATTGGCCGCTTCATTGGGTTGGTTAACTCTTGTCTTTATTCGAAAATATATTTTTTCGCAACTGACTAACTTCTTGTTACATGCAACTTAATATTGCGCAGAAAAACTGAAAGTTTTGAAAAGAGCGTCAAAAAAAATTTATAACAAAGCAGTCCTTAGCCACATACGCAGTTCAGTCTCCGTCATCGCTGGCTGTCAGCATTGTTAGCGTCTACTTCAGCGTAGAGTTGGGAATCGCCTTACTCTTTTCCTGCATCCTTTTCTTTCTCTTATTCACTTTTTTCCCACYTTCTTGCTTTCCCTCCATCCTCCCTCCTTTCTATTTTTCACTTCCTGCATATCCTTTCCGTTGCTTTTTCTTAAGCTTCTTTATATTTTTGTTAATGAACCTACACAATTTTTTAATTTTTTTCTTCATTCTCCCATTCTCGTTTTCGCCGTTACCCTACTGGTTGTTGTACTTGAAATTTTAACAAGGCATTGGGGTTCATATCGCGCACTTGTTAAGCTACCCGCCGTCGACTTCGTGGGTTCGTTTGTCAGTTGAGTAGCTTTGTTCACCTTCAAGCTTCACTCACGTAATTTTTGCTCGCTTCTTCAGGCCTCGTATTAGTTGTCTATTGTATTCGTACATAAGTTCTTCATTTGCTTGTCTTGTTAGTGCCATTGTGTCATGAGTTTATGTGCTATTCGCCGTCATACTGTCGCGGACAACCGCTCATCAACGTTTGCTTCAGTGACTTTTCCTGGTTTGCATGTAGCTTTAGTGGTGACCCCACTTTTTTTTACTTCTAACTGTTTCCGTCCGCTATTTTTTAACTTTTCACTTTTTCCTATAGCGAAGCTGGTTATTGAATGTCGTCTTTCACTTAATTTTTTTCGCTTCTCTCTGTGTTCTCCTGTGGGTTCCTGTTTCTTTTTTTTGAATAATAACTTTTCTGTAGTCTTTTTCTTTCAATTATTGTTTTTGTTTTTAATTCACCTCATTTCAGCTCAATTGTTCCTATTTTATCACGTTCTTCTTTAATTTTTCGTCTTTTTTTACTCTTGATTTCTAGCTTTTCACAATTTATGCTATCTCTACATAGTCCTCCCACATATACCAGTATTACCGTTTTCAATAAGTTTCTATGCTTCATCAGCAATGCCTTTGTATTCTCTCTCACACAATTTCTAATAAAGTTTAATTTTTCGCTCGTTTACCTTTAGTTTCTTCTCTTCATAGCACTCATAATTGCCTGCTCCGTTACTTCACTCATTTACACTTCGTTTTTAAGTTTATTGAGTTCTGCGATCCGAATATTCATTAGTGAGGTATTGTGCTTTAAAAACTCTCCTTAGATTTTTTAAGTGTATGAAAAGTAAGGTGATATCTTTCACATTTGAAATTATTTTTGCAATAAAAATAAAATCTCTCAACAACATTAAAGTTGTTAGGAAAATTTTTAGTCCCAAAAACGGCTCAATTTTACGATTTATTCAGAGAGTAAGGAGAAAGGCAACAAGTTTTGTTCCTTCAGGTCCTGGTCACTGGAGAAGTTAAGTAGTAAAGAGTAAAAGTGGTGTTTTGATTCTATGAGAACACCGTGAGAAAAACGTTTCCAATATCGCTGCCTTAGGTCCAAATAGGAGAGAGGAGATAGAGAGAGGAGAGAGAGAGAGGAGAGAGAGAGAGAGGGTCGTATTGAGATTTTTGGAGATCTTAGGATATTTTGGATTGGGAGATACTGGAAGAGGTCAAAAGTAAGAGGAGAAAGAAGGTCGCTATTGTCTCTGCGCTCTCAGACCTTGGAAGATACCGGCAAGGGTGTAGTGGTAAAGAAGGAAAGAGAGAGAGAGAGGAATTGTGGGAACATGTCACATCTATACCTTATTTCGTACGCTCGTTTCTGAAAGCGTTGAGCTCGTGCTAGCGAGAGTGTTGGAAGATCCTATAAAGCTTTTGCAACACCAACCGTCTGAGAATTCTAAAATTGAATGAGATGCTACTTTCCTCAAATTCTGCCTGCTTAATATACTGCTTGCCACTTAATTAAATAAAATATATAAAGTAGACAACTTTAAGCTGATTTTCTTTTTGGAAATTTTGAATCAGAAAAGACATAAAACCTTTTTCGCCGGAAAATCCATCAACTGCGCAATTTGCGCTCATTCCCCAGCTGCCGTTGATGTGGAAATCAAATCATCAGCCTTCTTAATTCTATCACTAAATTCCACAGCTGACTCGCATCTTCGACTGACTGTTTGCCTGCCAGTCTTCACGATGTTGTCCATTGAGGCATGAATTTCCAGAGATTTTGCTTGGAGCCTCACACTCGCCGCCAGCCGCTAAAATGTCGGTCAGTCGCATAAAGTTAAGAATAAATTAATGTTATTTGCATTTTTGGTACGAAGTTTTCTTTTTCAAATACGTGAGCGAAGACAACGGACTTTGAATGGAGAGGGAGACGTGAGAGACTTGGAGACTTGTAATAAAAGCAGAAAGAGAAGGTGCAAGGTGATAGAAAGAGTGCGGTTGCTAGTGAATAGAAGATTTAACAGCAGTGAATCGAAAATAATTTGTGAATGAACGAAATCGATCGAAGTGTGGATTGAGATTTGTTCAAATGCAATTAAAATCGACAAAAACTGGTGAGAGAGAGGAAGCAGTATATATGTTTGTGTATGTATTTATCTCTTTGTTTGTTGTTGGTAACAGTTGGCATGTTTTGCTTAATTTTCAATGTCGAAAAGTGAAAAAGTTTAGAGGCCGGAATACGCTAGTATTATATTTTATTTATTTACTTCGGTTAGCCGCAACAACAATAACAAACATTTACAGCAACCACAAACACAAAGAAACAAATTTCCCTGTACTGTGCGACTTATTTGCTCGACTAGCCAGCTATAGTCGGTCACGTTGATCTAACAGTAAAATAATCAAAATAATTTAATTGAAATCGCCTGAGTAAACTTCGTCATTGTAAATGCGCAGTGGCGAGTACAAAATTTGCATAAACATGGAAACGAAGTGAATTGAAAAGGAAAATTGGTTATAAAAAAAAAAAAAAAAAAAAAAAAAAAAAAAAAAAAAAAAAAAAAAAAAAAAAAAAAAAAAAAAAAAAAAAAAAAAAAAAAAATCAAAATATTGCATGCGAAAAAAAATGTACAAAATTACAAAAAAAATTTTAACTAAATTCGCATAAATTGTGGTGATAGAATAAGGGCAGCTGTGGCATAGATTGGAAACAAAATAAAAACAAAAAAATTGCTAAGTGAAATTTTATGCAAAAACACGTGTTCGCTTATGTTGTCTGTGTGTGTGTGTGTGTTTGCTTGCCACTTGCCACTGTGTATCTTTGAAATATTGCGCATTAAGCGCTTTTATGAAAACTAAATTGCTTGAGTTGAATTTTATTTATCTGTGGCAAATTAAAAATTGCATTGAATCAATTTACTGACTATTTTGCATTTTACAGTTAGYAAACAACAACAACAATTAAGTGTGGAACTAAGCGGATTAAGCGCGTTTCGTTTTTCTGTTTTTCCAATGCACAAGCAGTGAAGCATGCACTGAGCACATAAATGTGTTGTTTTAGCAAATGAAAAAAAAAACACTAATTCATAACAATGCAATTTTTTAAATATTGAATTTATCATACAAGCACACCAACACACACTTACGCATGCTTTATACAATTATACAAATTCATGTGAAATATTWAAAATTTTTTTGTGTTGATTGATTTGATTAATTTTGGTCGGCTTAAATAGAAGAAAAAAATATATTTTTAATATGAATTTATTTCAGTTTGTCGTGTACAGGAAATACATTTTTGGCGTTATCTGTCTATTGTTTTGCCAAATGTAGCTAATGCAATCAGTTATTGTATTCGCTGGCAATGGGAATATGAATTTTCCCTTTTCCACGCAAATTGATTAAAATTTAATATTATCAGATTTATTAGTCGCTAGTTTTTATTTAGCTGCTGTATATTTAAGTATTTGATTTTAATGAGTAACTACTTTCGAAATATAGCTAAATAGAATTTTCACATTTCATTTAATTTCTACAAAAAGAAACAAAATTTATTATTCAGAATAATAATCACTAATTGTGATCAAGTGACAACACGATGCAATTTTCTAACAAAACAAGATAATAAAAATAAAAATTTCAGATTTAGTAAATTACTTTTTAAGAAAAACGAGCTATATCAACACCTACTACACTAAATTTAGTATTCTTTACTTCTGATCTTAACAATAAATACCTCAAACAATTATAAATATGTGGCAACAAAAGTGATTATAAACTTTCTTCTTCTTTATTGTTTGACACCAATTGTATATTCCAAGTATAGCTATATCCTTTTCCACCTGATTTTTACAACGGAGTGGATATCTTCTTCCATTAAGATGAAATGACCTAGCCAGGGTCTATCTCATAGAGCTCATCGTTCCATCGACTGCGGTATTACTTTACTTCTCAATGATTTCAATATCATAGGCATACGTCAGCAGTTGTGCACTATTGTAGAAAATTTAGCCTTCCCTATTCAGCTCTGATGCTGGAAATATTTTCTCCAGGAGCAGAATATAGAAGTCGCATGTCTCGGAGAGAACCTTATATGAGGTGTTGAGGAGACTTATCCCAAGGCAGTTGGCATTGTGGGTTTTCTTTTTTGTGGAATGCGCAGAACACATTTAAAATTCAATCCATCGTTGTGCTTCAGACGATGAATTGCTATTCGTCTGTTCCATCGTAACCGATTGGGGAACCGCGTTCACCATATTCTGGTATTATGCTTTTACTGCCATTCAGTAGGCTATAGAAGTATTCCCTCCATAATTTCAGAATGTTCTGATCTTCGGTCGCTAGATCGCTTCTTGAGGTTCTACAAGAGTGTACTCTGGTATTAAAAATTTCTGTTAGTCGCCGCATCTTTTCGTAGAATTTTCGAGCATTATCCCTGACGGCCAAGCTCTTCGTACTCACGCATTTCGGGATATCTCTTTTTTTTTTTTATCTGAAAATGCGTCTCGCTTCTCTCTTAAACTCTCGGCATCTATACCATCTCGCACGTATTGTGGCCGATTGCAACTTTGCGAGATGGGCAGACTGTTTTCTCTCCGCTGCGACGCGGCCTTCTCTTGGATTTTGAAGACGTACGTAAGGAGTTTGAAATGCCATCATATATTGCTTTTTATTATAAGGTTACTAAGTTCCAAAAAGTATAGATCGGACAGTTTTTAGATTTCTTAAAATACCAAAAGTTTTGTCTTAGTGTATTACTAGGAGACCTGGTATCAATTAAAGATGAATTCAACAGATACCTTTCGTAATATCCATATATAGTATGTATATGGTTCTATCGGCACTGCGATGAAAGTTTCCTGGAAGGACAGTCAAAATAGCTGCTTGTCAGTTGTCAAACCTACCCTCAAAGTAAACACTTTTATTTGATATTTTGTTCAGTAAATTTTGCCATATTAACGGGCCCAAGTTTCTAGAGAGATAGCTTTACACCAGATGTCAAACTCGTCATCATAAGGACTGTCCCGTAAAAAATTGTCCCTTCGTTTTTCATTAATGACAAGAAAACCAAAGAATTTTTTCAAAGTCTTGTTTTATTTCTTATTAATGAGTACTATAGAGATTACAAATTATAAATAACATTTAACAAATTTTTATTTTCTGTAAAAATTTCTTACTTTTTTCTTAAGGCCCTTCATTATGTTTTGTACAGTGTTTTCATCGATAGTACCGTAAAATCTTCGCCACTTATTTCTAAAATTTTGTAAATTTTTGGCAGTACCTTTACTCTTCCGGAGATTCGATTTCATTAGAGCCCAATATCTCTCAATAGGTCGAAGCCGTGGGTAATTAGGTGGATTCGCTTTTCTTGGAACAATATTGACATTATTCCTTTCATACCACTCCATGGTAGGTGTAGAATAGTGAGAGGTTGCTAAATCAGGGCAGAACATTACAGTACCCTCATGTTCGCGAATAAATGTCAACAAACGTTTTTGAAGGCACTCGCTAATATAAATTTTTGAATTGATTGTGCCCTGTGTTACAAAAAAACTGCTTCTCAAACCCGCAAGTACATATCGCTTGCCAAACCATATACTGCTTGGCAAATTTGGTAATTTTCTTTTCCTAAAATTTTCTGTGTACTTACCCCTTCTTCAAACAGGTATAATATTCATGCCCCGGTAACTGTTTGAAATCTGCCTTAACGTGGGTTTCGTCGTCCATCACGCAACAGTCAAATTTTGTTAGGTATCCTTCATACAAATTTCGAGCTCGTTTTTGAGCAACCAATTGCTTTTCATCGGAACGATCTGGCACTCTTTGAACTCTATATGTCTTTAGCTTACTATCACTCTTTATCCTTTGTAGAGTACTTTTAGAGGTACTTGCTTTAACAGCAACATCTCGTACTGAAGTGTTGGGATTCTGCTTAAAAGCTTCCTTCACTCTTTTTGCCAAATTTCCTTCTGCACCTGCTTTTCTACCTGAACCTTTTTTCGTATAGTAGGTACACCCTTTTTGTAATTCGAAACAACCCTTTTAACAGTACTTTCCGATACTCCAGTTTTTTTTTAGCTATAACTGAATATTTTAATTCTGCATTTTCCAGGTAAGTGGACAAAACCAATTCGCGCAATTTTTCTTGATTGCTAGACATCTTAATAGTTTGAAGTGTTGACACCAAATGTTATACATTTTGTTAATCGTCAGATTATAGAGAAAAAAAACAAGTCCCCATTTAGACTAATGCCATAAACAGTTACGTCATAACCTTAAGGAATAAAAGGGTAAATTTTTTACGGGACAGTCCATACAATACTTATGCTGGTACAAAATTTAAGAATCATTCATACTTATATCCAAAACTGATCGTAGCGATAAGATGACCTCTATATTTTTTATTATGCCGACCGAATCCAGTAGGAATGGAGCATGAAAACGTTTATCGAATGCACCACATTATGAAACATTTATGGGCCTTGACCACATAGGTCCTGTAATTTTACTATTTTTGAAAAGTTTTGTGTGTTTTTAGGAAGCTTATGGTAAATATGATACACAAAAAACAGCGTAAAACTAACAGTTGGAACTCTTTATTCGTCGCGTTGTTATCAAGCAAATACCCTCTATGATGGAATAAGTGGTGCAAAAGTAAAACAACGAGATGCTTGGTCATCTATATTTAACTCCAACGATGGTAGGAAGTTCAAGCACTAAAGGTCATGAAATTAGTTACCTAATAAACAAAAAAACAGAAAGCATCAGAGACTCTAGAAAGTATTCAAGTAGTAAACATCAGCGAAACTAGTTGAGTCTGAAAATTTTGAATCTGAAATTTTGCTACGTCCTTTTTACCGAAGAAGCTGCTAAGTTGTTGAAATCGTAGATATCGAACTTTACCACATGCATGCTGTCTAATATATTGGCAATATATCTTCAAAAAAATGTAATAATAAAAACTTTGTTGGATTGTAGTCGTTCAGGCATAAGTACATTGAGACAAAAAAAAAAAAAAAAGCTATATTAATTTTTCAGTCCTCGAAACACTTTCTATAAGAACTTTTTGGGATGGCTTTCAGTTTGTTCAGCGAATTTTGTTTTGACTCTCCCCAACTTCAGTTTGGGGAACAGGAAATCACGCGAACCCAAATCTGGTGTATACGGTGGTTGATCGATGGTATTCATTGCGTTTTTGGCTTTAAATTCGGTGACAATCGTAGCCGTTTTCGACGGATATTCTTACGCAAACATCTCAATATGGCCATATATATAACTCTTTATTGATTTTGGCGTGCTTTTTTAGTTTCGGCTCGTTGTTTTTTCCTCCATTCCGATGATTATTGACTTGTTTGCATGTCAAAATCATAAACCCATGCTTCATAGGTAGTTATAATGCCCTCCATGAATGTGTGATCGGAAAAAAATTTACTTTACCGGGACGAGTCAAACAAGAACGCATTTCATATCCAAAATATCCATTACAGTTTTGCTTTCTTTAGAACAAGCAATGTACAAATATACATATGCAATGATAATAAGAATTTTAAAAAAGTGGCAACGCTCTGATTTAATTGTAGGGTTCCATGGTAGTTTTGAATCTTGTTATAATAGATTAAAGCATATTTTTGCAACTAAATGATGACAAAATCATTCAAACAAATTATTTCTATCTCTTGAAAGCTGTCGCAGTCTTAGAATTGATGTTTTCAAAACCATATGTGTCCAATTTTTCGTACTATCCCCCTTTTGTTTGCAATTCGTTCAATGATATGGTAGCTAAAGCTCCGCAATACAACTTTAATAATGCAGGAATTAAGAAGAATTTAAAATTTAAAATAACTTTACTCAACTCCAATTAAGCGTAATTAAGCGCCTTTATTAAAACGCATAGACGTACAGATTATCCACGCCAGCGCCAAATTCGCCACTGCAACTAACAACATTTTGCAGGCAATGCCTTAAGCGAAAATCCTTGCGATGACTTCGAGCAGCGCCCGCAGCGGGTATATTCCATTGTTTAACTGTTCACGCATTTTCCACGCTCACAATTACCCGCGCGCAGTGGGCCTGCAGCAATGTTGCACAACGGTGCATGACATGAAAATTCATTTGGCACAGCGCAACGCGCTCATTTCCCGCCTCCAATATTACAGCAATGAAGCGCTAGCACTTGGAGACCACCCACCATCAGCCAGCCTTACAACCAGTCACCCGCTAAGTTTGTTGTTGCAAGAGGTGCTAGTTTTTGCTCTAGGCATATTTATGTACGGTTGTTGTTCTTGTTGTTGTTGCTGGTGTTGGTAAATCATGCCAATCGCAACCGCAAGTAGTAAAGTGAGAAATGCAACAGCCGCTGTTGCAACAACAACCACAACAGCAGCAACAGTATATAATAGTAATAACAAACAGTCACAACAACAACACACAACAACACACAACCATTTATTGGCAGCAGCTAGTAGCTGCAACCGCCATCCATGTGAAGTACACTACAGCCAACGATGGCCGACATCCTGTTTCTGTCGTGTAGTGGTGTTAGTTAGCTAAGCTAAGGTTACCACGGTCGGGAACGATCTCTTGACCTGCTTACGCCATTCAATTGCTTGCAACAGCCGCTTCAAACGCCGAACTCGATTGTCCACAGCAACAGGCTGCATTTAGGTGTATGTGTATGTGTGTGTCTGTGCTGCAGTTGCAACACCAATCCTTGGAGGACAACAACAAGCTGGCTGCCAACCGCAAACAAGCTTTTGCACTGCTGGTGCACCGATGAGCCCATCAAGCCATCAACTCATCAGCCAACTAGCGACGCCATTACCATTTGTGGTTCTGCAAGGGGCGTCCGCATCGACGCACTAGCTCGCTCTCGGGCACCGTGGGCGAATGTTGAAACTGAATTACTTAATCAGCGTGTGACTGTCACCCACTTGAGAAGTTGGCTCGTCGGTGACCACAAAGCGCGCACGCAGCGCTCACAACAGTTATTCTTGCCACACACACAGCGGAAAGCGGGCAAAGCAGGAAGCGCCGCACCCACTCCACTCACCCACTCATTCGACTTACTCAACTGTCCAGCTGCGTGCAATCGCGCCGTCACTTTAACTATTTTCTAAGATGTAGTGGTGTTAGTGGATTCCGTTTTTGCGCTGTGTTGCTGTTGTTGCTTTAATTTAGCTCGTCTGCTGCGCTTCCTCCACTCTGCTATGCTCTGTACATCCTTTGCCCGGCTGTGTGCACTGCCAGGCACAGGATGTTGCTGTTCGTTGGACACAATTCGCAGCTCTAAGCGGATGACTTCACTCAAAAAGAAAGTCGTGGACGCAGTGAAATTACAATTTTCTTGCCCTGCTGGGCCCGTTTACTTCATTTGGCTTTTAGCTGAAATTTCTGCATATTTTGCATAAAATGTTAAGGCGTTGCTTTGAGAAAATTTTAGCCAAAGAATTATGTGATCGTATACGAAGTTAGTATTTTTTTTTTTCAAATGGTGTGTAATAACAATTTTTTGTGAAATTTTCAAAAGCAAAAATTATATACTATGTATACAAACTTTCTATAAATTATATTATATATTGATATAAGATTTCTGAAAATTTAAAAAATTTTGTATAAACTTAAATGTTTTCTACAACTAATTTTATATTTTTTCTTTATATTTTTCAGGTAAGAAAATATAATATTATTATCGTATTTGCTACGATTCGAAGAAAACTACATATAAAGATGATCAGTTAAGGTAAGTTAACGTTGAAAGGTCTTTCGTTAACTTCACTTAGTGAGTTTTGAGTTTGAGCAGAGTTAGCCCAAAACAAACTACTTCTAAGCTCACTTTCTTAACATTTAATTTTTAAGTTTATGTAAAATAAACTAAAGAAACTCTTCAAATATCTCAAAACCAGACTCAAAGGTTCAGCACTTCCGAAAAAGATTATTTTACTTCTCTTTACCAGTCCTTATTTTTGTGGTGGAAAAAAACACCTATCCGAAAATATTGATAGAAACTGCCAAGTTGTCAGTTATTGACCGGATAAAAACCCCGGTGTCAACATTTTCCGGAGTTGCGGCATTACGAAAAAAATACGGAACTTATAAAAGCGAACCCGAGAACCAATCCCGAAATTTCGGTATTCTTTCGGGATCAGGATTGCATACCTGAAAAATGAAGTTGCAAAAATTTAAAATATACCTAAAAATATATCTTATTTATGAATCCCGAAATTTCGGTTAAATCACGATCCCGAAATTTTCGGGAATTTGCACATTGCGAAAAAATGGCGCAGCTAAGAACCAATCCCGAAATTTCGGTATTATTTCGGGATCGGGATTTAAATATAATACCGACATTTCGGGATTGGTTCTTAGCTGCGCTATTTTTTCGGTATTATTTCGGGATCGGGATTTAAATATAATACCGAAATTTCGGGATTGGCTCTTGGGTTCGCTTTTCCTAACCGTACCATTTTTCGCAATACAAAAAGCCTTTTTTTTTTGGAAAAATATAATATGTACATACATATACATTTATATGTACATAAGTATATTTGAGTTGTCTCAAGTTAAACTAATACCAATTGAGTAATTGAGTAGTTCTCTAACTGTTTTCCTGGTTCCAGTCGTGAAAACTATTATTGAAACCGGGTTTTTGTAAAAAAAAAATCTTATTCTTATTTATTGATCTTGGTTATATTATTTCGGGACCGGACTTGGGCATTTTTTCGCAAATCCTGTTTGCTCTTTCCTGACATTCATTTTTCTAATGTAGGCTTGGGAATAGGTTCGAAAGAAAAAAATTATAAAACAGTAAATGCACCTTAATTTCATACAGAAGACGTTCGGTACTCATACATTTTAGACTCGTAGTTCATAATAATCTCGTTATCGTAGTGAAATTGTGCGATATACCCTTTCTGAGGATACTGTTTTTGGTTGACACCGAAATTCGCATGAATTAAGACAATAAATGTATATTTTTATTTCCAAGAATATACGGCTGTCGACATTACATGTTCAATTTATTTCGGGATCCGGAGAATGTAGTCCCGAAGTTCGCATGAACAAAGACGAGAAGTGTATTTTGCTACAAAAAATATACCCCTGTCGACATTAAATGTTCAAGTTATTTCGGGATCCCGAAACTGATGTTCGGAAATTCGCTTGAATTATGACCAGAACCGTTCTTTTTATCAAAAATATTCCCCTGTCGACATCAAACGCTCAATTAATTTCGGGATCCCGATACATTAGTCCCGAAATTTGGGATCCCAAAACCCACTTTGAGACTCCTAACTCACAAAATGAAATTTTAGCGTATTTAAATATCCCGATATGGCGTTACACTGTACCAAAAGCATACACAAGGCACCGTCAAATTTCACTTAGCATATGTATTGTGACCATTCAATTTAATTTGGATACCATGGCGACCGTCGAATTATACCTTATTTACATATTTTAAAACAACGGCAGTGCTAAAATGCCCACTGCCGCTGCTTTTGGGCACCTGCAGCCTTAATTTGGCAATAAAACTGCGGCTGCTGGTATGCTGTTGCTGCTGTGCTCTCTCTTCGCTTCAACTACTGTCTATGTAAAAATTTCGTGTGTCATTTTCAGCATTAAGATTACATTTTTGCATTGTCCTTTTTGCAAATATATGTACATTGTAATGCCACATCTTCCATACAAAACCTATTTATTTTTACAACGGTAGTTCTCGTTACAGTTACTATTTGTTGCTGCTGCCGTCCGCTCTGCGTTGCATTGCGTTTTCTTTTACTTAAATTCGGTTCAACGACAGTGTTCTGGGCCAGTTAGTCTGCCGCTGGCTGCCCAGGCCAGATCCTTCTCTAATTTTATTTTTGATTTTTTTGCGTGCTTTTTTGTTACTTTTTCGAGCTTTTTGCTCTTTGCTCAGTTTGTGTTTTCTTTTCTACAATTGTTTTACTTTAAGCTCTTTTCATTCGTTTGATTGTCTAAAAACTGCTGGTAGCTGCCTAACTGTTACTTACACTGGTATTTTCACCATTTCTATTCGAGTAACACAACGTGCTGCCACTCACTTTGCTAGCTTCAGAGAGTACACCTTCATTGATACGCCTGTGTGCCGGTGTGCCTATGTATGTGTGCGTAAGTTTTGGTTGTTTGCATTGCCTGCTGGCGCTTTTGAGTGTTGCATATACAATCTTCTATGCCCGTATCCGTATCCAAGTCTTTGGGTGTAGTTAGTTTTTCAAGCAAAAATGGCATGCTGGTGCCACTTTTTCAGTATTTATTTTTTAGATTGTTTCATTGCTTCCAATAACGTAAATTTTAGTGAAAAATAATTATAATTAAGTTTATGAAACAATAGTGACAAAAAGTAATGAAATTAATTTTAATTAAAACAAGAAATTGATAAAAATTGAAAATAACAAATTTTTGTCTATGACTGTCGATATGTTTTAACCTCAGTCTTGGAAAAGCTCTACAAAGCAGGAAAAATGTATGGCTGTTTCCACCTCACCTTATTCCATACAATTTTGACAACTAGGGTACAAAAAAGTTTTTTAGCCTTACAGTATGAATGCCTGTTGGACAATGTTCAGCAAGACTGTACGATTTCGGCGCAATTAATTTATAGTAAATACATTAAGACAGAAAGATCTCGCTGTAGTGTGGAGGTTGTTCATCAACCAATATCTGCTAAGCTAGATCTTTCAATTACATTATCATTAGCAGACAAGTTTGTTAGCGCTGGCTCTAATTCCGTTCTACAATTTTTTTTTTCTATTAACCCAAAAAAGTGGTGTTAAGGCAAGTGTAAAAAAAGTAGTATTTCTTAGTAGAGTTTTTTGCTAAATACCAAAATTTCATATTCAATTTGGTAAACTCTAAAAAAATTGCTTGAACACGATTTAATGGAATTTTTTTTAAATATTTGTGTTTCTCAGCAGATGTTATCGAAAAATTCCAAAATATAAATTGTTTCCATAAACACTAGAAAAGTGGTGCCTAACTCAAGTTAAATGAAAATTGTTAATATACATGTGTATATCTCCGTAGATTTCATTTCTACATACAAAGTAATACACTTTTTTTCATTAACTCTAAAAAAGTATTATAATATATGTGACGAGTTAATTGAATATATTAATTTTGGAGTAAAGTTTATTACATACCACCAATTTTCTTCAATGCCTTTATAAAAATTATTTGTTTGCCTCGTTGAGAGCGCTTCCTATAATCTTCTCATATTTCTTAATAGTTTCATCATTCATTTAAATTTAAACGATTCTCGTTTGTACTTCTTCCTTGTGAGTGTATAGTCAGAATTGGTTTCTTCTGGGCTAGTTGTTTTTGCTTTTTATTTTTCTCCAGCAATTTTTATGAGTTTACCGCTCTATAATTTCCTAATAATAACAAAAACAAAATTAAATAAATAAATAAATAATATATAAATATCAACAATACGAAAGTGAATTTTCCACATTTCATTTCATTGCACCAACTTACTCAATCACATATATATTTATACTACTACTTATATATATATGTAGATATGTATAAACATATATGTATGCACTACATTAGCGGTTCATTGCTCACACTTTCACATTGCGTGATGCATTGAAATGCAAAATGGCCGCACTTCAACTGCTATTTGGCGGCTGTTCGAAGTGCTTTTAGCCTCACACAAACCCAAACGCACACACACATATGCGCGCATACTTATGAAAATGAATGTAAAACGTTTATTTGTAATTGCAATGCCATTATATTTGCCGCTTATATGCAGTATATATGTATTATTTATGCTTATGGCAGCGTTATGCAAACGTTTTGAGTGTCGGTTATTCAGGTCACTCATACGCCACGGCGTCTGTGCTCTACAACACTTTCAAGTGTTTATTTGTGTGGAGTGCATATGCGTAGATACTACTTCAGCGCGCGTTATTTCATGTGTGTTATGGCTATGTATAACTGTGTTATGCACATACATACCATACATACAATATAGATGTTTGCATTCACGTATACATACCATATATGAAATTCGCTTGATTTGCAGTCGCTTCTGTTTATGCTCATTTGAGAGCTGTCTGCGATTGCTGCTGTGTGCTACCTTTACAAGCAAATAAAAAATATAAAGATTAAAAAAAAGTATGCAAAGAATGGTAAATATTTTCTGATTGGAAAGAAAATAATTCGATTTTTAATTACTTAATGAGAAAGTGTGTGAGTTGCGACCAAAATGGTAATGTATATGCTTAACTGTGCACACACTCATAAAAGTAGCGGTTTTTGTACTGTTTACATATATAAACATGTGTATGTCTGCTTGTAGCCTTGAATATAATGCATGCCACCTTTCAGCGAAGTGCTGAGGCATAAAAATCTGTTCACTCTTCTTTGCTGTCAATTTGACAGTTATGAACAAGCATGACAGTTTACGCTTGAATGATTTGATGAATGATTGCTGGCTTGAATGGTTGATTGATTTAATAAGTTAATGGATTTTTTGGAAGTTGGGGAGATTACTCGCGGTTTTATGGATGTTTTGTTGTTGTAAGGTTGTAACTAATATGCTGAGTGTCTGACAAATCATGGCGATGCGGCACATTTGAGAATAATTTGTAAAGAGTTTCCTTAGAAAATATATAATTTAAAAAACTAACAAATATGTAAAAAATATGAAGAAAGACAAAGTTACAAAAATAAATTACAAATAAATTACAAATTGCTCTTGTCATATATTGCTTTAAATGTTGGATAGCATGAAGGAAATAGACAGGTATATATTAAGCAGATTAAATGTAAAAATAAACACTTTTGTTAATTCGAAAATAGCAATTTTAATTAAATGAAATAATATGTAAAATAAA
>NW_017535063.1:341785-346692 GCF_001853355.1 Bactrocera latifrons | reverse complement strand
TTTTTTTTTACATTAAATATTCTTGATATTTTCTCCAGCATTTTAACCAATTTAAAAACGAGTACACTTTGGTTTTGTTGTAATTTTGCTCTTTGGTGGATTCCTTTTTCCGTTTCAGCTTTTGTCTACAATTTCCTTAGTTTTTACTATTTTCTTCTGTCATGTTTCCTGTTAATTTTCTTGAAATGCACTGATAATCGACTCGATAACCATGTGTGCATGTGTGAGAAGTTCTTAAGAATTTTGAAGCTACATAAAAGCTTACACACTGGTCTGAGCTCTTACAAGCTTTCTGTTTATTTTCTCTAGTTTTGGATTTCTTCTTTCTTTTTAGAAGCGAACTTAAATTTGAAGTTTTAATTTTCGTAGGACACAATGTGAAGTTTTTAAGGTACAATTTGAAAAAAAAAAAAAAAAAAATAAGGTAATTAAAAAGATAATATCTTTTGTACAGAGTTGCCAACTATACAAACATTTTGGAGTAAAAATATGACAATTTTCAAAAAAAAATGCAAAATAACAGTCAGCTAAAATAAAAAAATAAGTTACTTAAATTTTTAAAATAGTGTTGCCACCTATTTGGAACTCTTAAAATTTTTTTGTAATTAAACGTTTTTACAAGAAAAGTATACATAAAAAGCAATAAAAGTACAAAAATTTCAAAAAAACATTTCTCTACTTTTTTATAGCTGGGTTGCCAGATATTAATGAAGAAATATGGTGTAGTTAATTTATTTCATAACAATAAATAATGTTTCGTGCTACTAATGATAGTTTTGAGAAGTAGTCCTGTAGTTACTAACAAAAGCAGAATTTGAAAATAATATTGCCACCTTAACTAAAGCTAAGAATTGTAGAGAATGTTGGTATGACGGAACTTTTAAAAATATTTTTGTTACCTAGTGAATCGTTTAGTTATGCAAGAAAAAATAACTCGACCATAATTCCTTAATTTATATTAAAAATGTATGCCAGAGTTGCCAATTAAAGTTAATTATGTTTTAAATTTATTATCAAAATAAATGAAAAACTTGATGTTTTTTGATATTTACTGGGTACTTATGGGCGCATATAAGCGATAAAAATTCAAATTGGGTTGCCACATAAATATGTAATTTAATTTTTTTTTGCTTCCCAAAAAATTTTTTTGGTTTTTATATAATTTAGCTCATTCAAGCGGTTTGTTGCGAATAGAAATAGGATTTGAAAAATATTTTAAAATTGTTGACGGTATTTATTATTAACGCTGATAAAGAAATACTCATTTTAATTTTTTTTTTTTGCTCTCGCATCAGTTTGCAGTTTTTACAAGTAATACTTAAATTAGTACACTAAGCCGTTAAATATTCAAATCCGCTTTCTTGCGACTTATTTTTAAGAAAATTCTCATTCTCAACTACTCTTTCATCAGTCGTAAGATTTGCGGGCGTCTTTATAGGCAAATTGCCTGTGCTCAATACTTTCAATTACTCCATTTAACTAGAAATTGAGGCCTTTCAAAGAATTGAGCACAAATGCAGATATAAATCCCTTAGCCAGGTTCCACAAAGGACGTCACAAGAACACAAACAACAAGTTCGCTTTACAAATGTGCTTACACATTCATGGAAATGCCTCTCGATACACTTCGGCCTGGCGCTGACATCAAAACACAGTAGCGCGCCACGCCATTGAGTAGGAACATTTGATAAATAGCAACAAACAAATGTTGGTATGTATGAGTTAGCTACTAGGGGGGAGAGAGCGAGAGTGAAAGCGCACGAAATTGGCAAACAAACCCAATTGCTATGCATAAATCAAAAATGAAATGAATTTGAAAAAAAAGGAAAAAACGCACACAAAAGCAAAAACAGGCTGCCATAGAAAAGAGCTGGCGAGTGAGGCGAGTGAGGCGTGCACTTTGCCGCAGTGAAATTGATAAATGCCACTCAACACGTGCATAACGGTACACTATGTATATTCATAAGAACATCAAAACAAGGCATTGAGATTTTGAGTTGCGTATACGTCATGTAGGGAAATTCGAAAAAACGGACTGTGAAGCGGCATAATTTTGTAGCATATACAAAGGCGGGGGAAAAAATTGCTGTTGATTTCATAATGCAACTGTGGGTGAATGCGTGAGCTGGCTGACAAAAGCGAAAAATTTTTTTTATTCGGAGATTTTACTAAAACATTTTGAGCGACTTTCGGAGAAAAATGTGTTTTCAAAAGATAATTCTCAACCCTAAACGCGTTTATTGATATAGCACGAAAACAAAAGCCGTGCAACAATAAACTATGCAAAAAAAAAAAAAAAAAAAAAAAAAAAAAAAAAAAAAAAAAAAAAAAAAAAAAAAAAAAAAAAAAAAAAAAAAAAAAAAAAAAAAAGAAGCTATTACTGCACAACAAGTAGTGAACCATTTTTCGAACACCTAACGGTATTAGCAAGCAGCCACTAACAGTATTTAGTCATAACTAACACGTTACTATGTGTGTGTATGTCGATTTTTTATGTATGTGCGTGTGTATGTGGTATGTATAAGCGTCTATGTGTTAAGTGTTATGTATGCATTTGTGTATGTGTGTGGCGCTGTCAGGCAATTCCATGTTCTGTTGTGCGCTCGTCGTTTGCATTCTGCAATTTTTCGATTAATGTTCTTTCAACTCACCAAAATAACACAGCACGGTGTTGCCGTGTTATCCCCACCACCTCTTTCGCCAGCGTCAGCGCCACTGCCCATCACTGACTTTCTCCGCGCCATATGCTTTTCACCTATTCAGTTTTTTGTTGGTTTAGTTTTGCTCTTTGCTCAAATATGATTCCATTTTTTTATTCCATTACAGTTTGGATCTCTTTTATTTCTGTTTTGGTGCTCTTGCGCCTTCAGCTAGTCCATTCATACGTTTTATAAGTGCAACATTTTACACACATTTAAACGCATGTGTACATGTGTTCGAGTTGGATGCATTTCTTTTTGATGTGCCTGCGTTGGTTCTTATGTGCATGTGTGTGTGTGTGTGTGTGTGTGCGCTGGCGGTGGTTAAAATGCTGACAGCAATGGCATTCAATAGCAAATTGCAGTCACTTGGAGTTTGTTGATTGACTTCGGGGGTGGCATGTTTTGCTGATGAAGTGGATGAGTTAAAGTGTTTTGCACCTTTTTGCTATGGAAATGTGAGCGCATGTTGCTTTTGTCTGCTGGTTTTTGGTAGTCTTATTTTTCTTGGAAATGTATGCAATTTTTGATAGCTGAAACAAGCGCCTTCTTCAAAATAATTTCATAACATTCATAATTGGTGTCGTTGCTTTAAGAATCCTTTCATCTCTAAAAAATATTTTGAATATTATTTTAGGTATGTCTTACGTAATTTCTTGCCCCTAAGCCATGCGTTGTATTACATCAATCTTTAATAACATTTAAAAGCAGTATTCGCTATTGCCAATATCAAGACCATACATTTTTTCCGCAGAACCTTTCTCTCGAAAACTCGTAATGCCAATTGATCAGATGTTATCATCGTCCATGCCTCCGCACCATAGAGGAGAATAGGGATGGTGAGTGACTTGTAGTGACGTCTCGGTGGATATGCTCAATGATATCGATGTCATCGGCGTACGGTACTCTTGCAGAAGATTGTACCCTCACTATTCAGTTTTGCAGCCCGAATATTTCCTCAATTGGAGAAGTTGCTTGATAGGGAGTATCCCTGTCTGAAACCTCATTTGGTATCGAACAGCTGCTAGAGTTCGTTCTCAATGCGCACTTTTGGTATTGCTCAACCGCAGTTTACGCTGCCATATTAGTTTTCCGGGGATACCAAATTCAGAAATAGTGGTATAAAGGCCGTTTCTTTTCGTTCTGTCAAAAGCAGCTTTGAATTCGACGAAGAGATGCTTTTAGCCGATTCTCGTTGCACGAATCTTTTCCAAGATTTGGCGAATGTCTGGTCGGTTGTTGATTTTACAGATCTAGTGTCGCACTGATAAGGTCCAGTCAATCAGTTGACAGGGGACTCTATTCCTTCCCACGGTAGTAGGATAAGTTGCCTTTTCGAAAACCAATGGTTTCGGATAGAACCATGTGTAGAAATTCGCCCAAATGAGGCGAGAGTTCTCTGAACGCAATTCACTTGGGAGTGGACAGAAACCATTCTTTTATATTTGGCTCAAGCAGCTCAGGACTTCTGGTCTTAGAACAAGTAAGAAAGCAAACTAATGTTAGAAGGCGAATTAGATCCTTGGGTACTATGCCGGGCTTGGGACCCGAAACATAAAAAATCACAACCAATGGAAAGTAGAGAACAGCCTCGAATGGGAGGTCCCTTACGAGAGGAAAACAAGATAAGTGGAAATATAGTATAAATTCTAAAAATCATGCATATTAGTTCCGGATTAAAACTGTAGAACCATTAGATGGAAGTTTAGATAGGAAAGATTAAAAGGTTTTCCGTTCAACAGCCAATTTTACCCCAACACAAATTAATTTATTAGCACCAACCATGAAGTAATCATTGTATGACGCCATGATATAAACTATATTTGCTATATTTTTATAGATAGGTAGGTATAGACTCAAATTCGTTGAGAAAAATTATTAGAGCATAAAGAAAGAAATATAAAAAAACAAAATGATGATAAAAAAAAAAAATTAAAATTATTGAATGAGAATGTGATAGGGACAGAAGTTCAAGGAAAACAGGGGTTTCATAAAGAATATCTAAGCAAAAGGGAAAAAATTGATGAAACACCGAAATAGTGAAATAGTAGAAGAATTGACGGTTTAAAAGAAATTTTACCAAAATGAAAAAAATACTATTACTTGATGGATACCGAGAAAATATACTCGTTTTTCTACTATAATAAAAAAGTTTAAAACTTTTTTAAAAAACTTAGAAAAAACTTGTTTTTACTGCCATAATTAAAT
>NW_017535063.1:339896-340706 GCF_001853355.1 Bactrocera latifrons | reverse complement strand
TTATGAAGCAAGCCATGGTGCCATACTCTATCAAACGCCTGAGATACATCAAGAAAAACAGCTGTCAAATTTGCTTTTTTTCCATCGCATCCTCAATTATATCTGTTATTCGATGAACTTGATCGATTGTAGAATGTTGCGATCTAAATCCAAATTGATGAATTGATATAAGGTCCTTTTCTTCAATTATGTTCTGAAGTCTTTTGATAATTACAACTTCAAGTAGCTTGGACAAAATAGGCAACAGTGAGATTGGACGATATGAAGATGCTTCCTGTGCGCTTTTCCCGGGTTTTTGCACCATAATGATTTCAGATACCTTCCATGGCAATGGAACGTATCTGAGATTTAAGCAAGCGTTTATTATCGATGTAATTGCCATGGAAGGTATCTGAGATTTAAGCAAGCGTTTATTATCGATGTAAGTTTTTCTAATGCTTTCCGCGTTAGATTTTTCAGTACTTCAGCTGTCACTAAGTCGAAGACGGGAGCTTTTCTTGGTTTAAATCTACTTTTAATTATATTTTCCACTTCTGTAGTAGTTGCTGGTTGGATTTCTTCTACGCATTGCGATCTTTCCATCTGAGGTAAAGTTCCTTGGAACAGAATAGGACTAAACGTTTTAGTGAGTTTCTCTGAAAAAACTTCCGTTTTTTCTTTGTCGCTTTTGGCCCAGGATCCGTTTGGCTTTCTGAGGGGTGCATTTGACATTATTGGTTTCCTAGCATTTTTTACTGCTTTCCAAAGGGAATAATCGGATTGTTTGTTTGGCGTTAATTTCTCAATATAATTAGAAATATTTTGATTCGT
>NW_017535063.1:327514-339686 GCF_001853355.1 Bactrocera latifrons | reverse complement strand
CGATTCCTGAATAGCTTTCGTAAATGTATGAACTTCATCTTCTAACATATCTTGAGTTGTTATATTTACTTCAAAATCAATATTTTTGTCGAGCATCACTTTRAAATACTCCCAATCCGTATGTCTATTAGAGAGATGAGGCGGTATGTCGATTTTTTTTAGATGGCCATTTAGGATTAGATATACTGGCGAGTGGTCCGAATTTAAGTCCAATCCATTTTCAACAGTAATGAATGTCTTGGATATTTGTCGAGTGATGAAAAAGTCGATTAAATCAGGTAATTTCCTTGTGTCGGAAGGCCAGTAAGTCGGCTTACCAGTAGACATGAATTCGYRTCCAGTGGCCGTAACAGCTTTAAATAGCTCTCTCCCCTTCGGTGTCGTAACTCTTGAACCCCATTGTGAGTGTTTTGCGTTAAAATCACCACCCATGATGAGTTTCCCATAGTGTTTTAATATAAGTTCTGTGTACAAGTCCATTTTAATATTGTGTCTAGGTGGGCTATATATTGCGGTAATGCTAATTTTTCCGAAACTAGATTCAACCGYTATGGTCGTAGTTTGGAATTCTGGGATACTTATATTAATTTCTTCGTAGTGGGGAATATTATCTCTGATAATTAKAGCACTCCCCCCTCTCGCATTGTTATTTGGGTGGTTCGAGCAATACGTCTTGTAGCTTTTGAATCTAACAAAAGTCTCATTTGTAAAATGAGTCTCTGATATAAGCCAGATATCAATTTTTTCAACATGGAGTAATGTCTCTAATTCATTCATCACTTAATCAATATAAAAATATAGCGAAAATTCCGAAATTTTGCTATAAAGGGGCTCTGAACTTTGAAAATTATTTTTTTTACAACAACTGTTTAATTTTTGCATATTGCACGACTTATCGCCAATCTGAATAGTAAATGATCCACTAATCTCTCGCACTTGCCACAATTCGCTGTAACGCCTAATAGTTGCAGCTTTAAAAGAAATTTCTTCAAACTATATACTATGTACTTTATTTCTAGTTGACGCCCCAGCCGCAACCAGTGGCTGAGTTTGCCGTCAACACACAAAAGTCATTGCTTCATGCAACCGTCTCTTTACCACTCTCCCTCCTTTTCTCACTCTCACTCTGTGTTGCATACGCTTGAAATTACTCAATGCCGCTTATCCGCTTAGCCACTTGTATGAACATTGATAATTCCTGCCAGCTTTGCTATAACTCAGCTCAACTTCTCTGCCTGCTTGTTGCAATTTTTCATTGCTTAAATGTAAGCCAGATTTGGCGCGCCACGCTGCGCTTTTCTACAGCTCATTTTTTCGCTTTTTTGTTGTTTTTTTGCTATTTCTTGCTGATGCTACTTCCTTTTTTGGTATTTTAATCGTCTAAAACATGCGTCAGTTGTGCACTTCCGCCAGCGGATTGACTAGAATTAGCTGTGTGTTTTCGTTAGCTGGCGGCTGTCTGCATTTCTTATCGTTCAACTTGCAGTTTTTGACTGGGCGGGCCTGCTTCTTCTGCTTCTTTTTCTGTTATTTTTACTTTTCACTCCTTCACATTGCTGTCTGGGCCCGTCTACCACTCAAACTGTTTATATAATATAAAGCTGTCTGATTGTGTTTGTTTGTCGGTATGTGTGACGATGATGCGAGAGTTTGCGCTTTGAAGCTGTGTTTTTTTTTTTTTTTTTTTTTTTTTTTTTTTTTTTTTTTTTTTTTTTTTTTTTTTTTTTTTTTTTTTTTTTTTTTTTTTTTTTGTAAAAATATTTCCGGAATGCAATTTTAGCTCTGTCAGGAATGACCGAAAATTCGCCTGCCAAAGTTCGCTGGCGCAAAATAAGTTTAAATTTCTTTATGAACTCAATAAATTTGACAGTTGCTGTTCGAGGGGCGAGTTTTTGTACTTGGTGCTGCCGTCTGCTCAGACTCTCCATTATTGCTTGCATATTTTTGAGAAATTTTATTGGTTCTACTTTTGTTTAATGTAATGCATCCAACTCCGGCCACTTTGTTTGTGGAGTCAGATTGAAATGATTTGCAGTTTCTCCAAAGACTTTTCAGCATTGCTAAAAATAAATTAAAATTGTTTAATGTTAATAAGAAAGCTTTTGAAAAGTTTGCCTATAAATAAATCGCATTTTAAAGATTTTAGACAGCTGCGACCGCCAAATATAAGCTAAGTGTCTTAGTAATAAAAACTACCACGACCATAATTGTTGCCTGCCATCTCTAAGCAAAAAACTGAAGCTCAATACACAAACCGTTTGTACAAATAACTCCAAATCCTAAACACAGCAACTACTGCTACTAAAACTGCAAAACAGCCAACAAAGTGGAAGTATCATTTCGAATAATTTGCAACAGATCCCCGGAGAGTCATTACAATTATTAGACTGCATAGAGACGCAAGGCCGGCATTGAAAATTGAGTTGGTAGACAAACGTGCCACAACTTGCAAATGCCCACACAGCAAACTATGCCAAGGAAATACTAAAGAACACAACAAAAACAACAGCGCAGAACGTGTAGTGTTGCAAAAGACGAACGCTGCGCTGTCGGTATTTGCAACAAACATAATCATCAAATATTACGGTTATCTCGCTTGGCAAAGTTGCAGAAAGAGCAATTTGAGGCCAAAGTGAAATGACAGCGAAGAAAAATGTCTGTACAAATTGTAAGATAAATATGCCGAGCGAGTGGGTGGCATGCCACAATGGCGTGGTGTTGAGTTTAAGGCGTGTAAATACGTTAAAATTGCGCTTACATATGTATGTTTGTCTGTGTGCGTAGTAGAACAATTTCTCAAGTTTATGTTCTTGCCGGGAGCATGTGTGGTCCCCTACGTACATGCGGCCCTGCATGTCCTTGTACATATGTTTACGCCTGAGCAGCAATGTGAAACCCAACAATTTGGCCAATGAACGCATTAAAAGTAAAAGTGAGACGCAAATGTGGCACGTGTACGCCATTGAAATTGTGTGGCATGAGGCATTACCTTGTGTAACTGGAAGTTGCTATATGAAGTTGCTATTGTATACGTGCAATTGTCTTATGTAAAGTACCTACGTGAAATATTAATTGACTTTGTAATGGTTTGTTGTAGTAGGCGCATGCATCAAATATTGGCTGTATTTCGAAATGTAAAATAATTATTTTAGGGGATATGCTTGGAAAAGTCTCTCCGGTGCTTTGCGTTCGGAGATTAAGTTCTCGCTGATATTTGATGAGTTTGCTTAAATTAATTACGAAGTTAGACAATTTTGCCTTGTAAGTATTACATGAAGCTTGGAGGGTTTTTAAATACCGTTTTCCATTTAAATTTCATCGTAATATTTTTTTTTGGCTAAAGACTATAATATTTGAGCATTAGCAACTATCATCGGCTATATCTCCAGTTAAGAAATGCTTGTAGTAACTTTGAAAGTTCAAAGTAAGTTCCTCGTAAGGCAGAAAAAATAATAAGACCAACAAGCAATCCCTCACTTGATAAGCGGTCTGAAAATATGAGGATTTATATCTCTGCGATGACTGCAACTAGTGAGTTGACTAGCTTTCTTAAGGGTTCATGATGTTCCACGCGATCTCCGACTGCGTTAAAAGACGTCCTTCACTGCTGTACTGATTCTGGCCTTCTACGTTGATGAAGCCTACAAACAAAAGTCTCGTCTTAAAGTTATTTCCGAACAGTGACACACAATATTCGGAAAAAAATTTAAAGTTTACCAAGTTGCGGTGTTTTAAAATATCTGCAGTTTTACTCATAATTTCTGTGCGTTTTTGGTTTGTAAAATTCAATTTTGTATCACATAAAAAAGTGATAAACCATTATCTGCAGAACTGTGAGGAGAAAATGCTAAATAAATTGATGCCAATCGATTGGTGGTCTCTGAGTAAACACTCAAGCGATTTTGTAAAATAAAGTTTTTGAAAATAACGCCCTTAAAGGAGTTAAATGAACTACTGAAGGACTACAGTTTAAAAGACTCTTAGCCAAAAACTTTTTGAGATATCGGCTAAAAAGTAATATATCGAAATATACTGTTTCTTCTAATTTCATTCTAGTTGTGCACCTTAAAGCCAATCTATGTTTCAACAACATCTAAAATCTAAGCAGCGTAATTTGTATACATATTTAGCTTAGCTTCGTCTCCCATTTGTTTGTCGCTTATTGCCTATAGCACTTCTAAATCTTCCTTAATATCTGCTTTGAATTCGTTTTTTTTTTTTTATAAATAAGTAATAACAATTAGTTTAAGATTTAATAAATATTCATATTTAWTTATTTATTTTTATAGAACAAATCTAACGTCTTTACTGTGTAATAAAGTATATAGTGATTTAACCGCAAGCATTCAGTTAGCAGCTAATGGTGATCAATTTTGATACCCACAAAACGAAACAACGTATTGTGATTGGTTTTGTCGTCTCAGTGTCGGCGACGGAAAGCCAAAATCCATCGAATACAATAAATTGGAGACTGTGCTCGATGAGTATCAGTGTCAAACGAAAGAAGAGCTTGATTTAGCATTGGTAGGCGTCCGCCAAGCCATTTGGAAGCGACTACTGGCTCTGGAAATGATTGAAAAAAAAAAAAAACTTGGATACTCTATAACGAAGAGATTTAGTTGCATGAAAACGTTCGGCTTCATGTCGCCAAACCCGTTAAAACTTAGCTGAAAACGATTAAAGGGGAAGTCGTAACCACCCGCTATATTCGCCATATATTGCAACGTCCGATTATTATTTTATAACACGGATGATGTTTTGCTCCAAGATCTGAATCGAAGCGGGACTGTCCGTATAGACTTTAGACTTTACATATCCGCACAGGAAAGAGTCTAACGGTGTGATATCGTACAATCTTCATGGCCAATCGATCAGCTCAAAAGGTGAAATAATCTGCTCATCGAAGTGCTCTCTCAATAAATCCATTGATTGATGCGGTGTGTGGGAAGTGGCTTCGTCTTGTTGAAACCAAATAACGCTGATTTCGCGCGCTTCAATTTCAAAGATCAAATAGTCGATTATAGTGTCGCGACAACGGTCGCAATTGATAATTTCCTGCTCATCGACATCATTTTTGAAGAAATATGGACCGATGATTACACCGGCTCACAAACAATATCAAACAGCTGTTTTTGCTGGATGAAATCGCAGCTCTTGAATCTCTTCAGATTTCTCCTCGTCCTAAATGCCAAATTTTGCTTGTTTGCATTCCAAAATTGGACCGAAAACGTGATATTCTCTTGGAACTTTACAACAGCGCATAGATCTAGGTGATGACGCTTGATAGTAAATAATTATTTTTATAAACATTTAGTAAATAGTTTAATGGTTTTTGAACATCAGCTTGTCAAAATTGTTGTAAGCATCAAAAATAAATAACTTTTTTCTAACTATTTATATTTCATATTTATTTAAAGTTAAGTACGGAAGTAACACACTTAATTGCGCTCTAAATTTTTATATTGTCGTAAAATTTTTATATATTTTTTCTATTGAATGCGAAATGTGCTCATTCACACTACTGAAATCCGTTTCGCATCCACTTCGTTATGTAGTTCCGCTAATCAAATTGTTATATTTGCACCTGCAAATTAACTGCTTTGCATGTTGCAAGTGTAGAAAAAAAAAAAAGTTGCAAAAACTAAAAATTCGCACATAAGAGTGAACACGCACACACACAACCGACGCTGCGGCCATTGCAGTTGACTGGCGATAAAATACCAATACTTTTCATGCTCTACAAAATTTATTATTTTGCGAAAATTGTATTTTTCCATTGCAAATTTTCGTAAATTGATTCATTTTGTGTGCAGGTAACAGCCAGCAACACAACGCCGATTGCAACAATTCAATTTACGTGCAACTTCCTGTTGCCACTGCGCGTGCTATTACTAGCGCACTCACACCCACACACACACACACACAGATCGCCGCACGCTGTCGATTTGCGCATTGCAATTTCAAAGCTCGCTAACGTAAAAGTTTGCTTTGTTGCAATAAAAATGCCGTCCAATTTAACTGATTTATTTGATTATTTGCGCAAAAAGGCAGCGCAGTGCATGTGGCGGCAGCCGGCAGGTGGCAACGGCAGCGGCAGCGCTGCTGGCAGCTTGAGTTAAAGCATTGTTTGCAAAAGCGCATTTCAGGCAGGAGGGCGGTGGATGAAGGTGCGTGTGAGGCAAAACGCGGAAATGCGTTTGAAAATTTATAGTTTTCTCTATGAATGAGTTCTAGTTTATTTGGCGAACTGCCTTGCCACACTATCAGTTTTGCATAAATTATCTAACATTATCTTTATCGTACTGCAGGTGTGAAGCTGCATTGAAAAATGGAAAAATTAAAGTTTCATAACATTTTTTTATTTTAAAAATTTTTTCAATTTGTCCAGAAGAGTTTCGAGGCAAAGTAAAAAAAAAAAAAAAAAAAAAAAAAAAAAAAAAAAAAAAAAAAAAWAAAAAAAAAAAAAAAAAAAAAATTAAGATTATTTGAGAAAAAATGAAAAATTCACACTATATACGTAAGGTATGTGTACTTTTATAAGTAATTTAATCGAAAACAACAGACGCACACCTCTTCACGCATGAAACAGTTATTTACACACACGCTTTCTATGTGTGTGTGTTTCAGCCATGTGAAAAATTCTCAAAAAGAAAAATGGCGACAAGCAGTAAGGATTTGCAGTAGTTTACGCACAGACTCCTTCACACAAACTCATACTCACACACACACACTCATACACCACGTATATACATGTACAAGCATGCTTTTGCACTTTAACGCATCCTTATAAGCTTGCTGCCCGGCCAAGCTAGTGGCTTGGAAGCTTAAACTCGATAAAGGCGTAAATGTAACGAGACAAGGCGGTTAAAAACTGAAATTAATTGCATTGTTGTGCAAGTTATTTTACGGCGCACAAAAACAAGAAGAACAACAACAAAAACAAGCAGTGAAATGTTGCAAGCAAAATAAGACTGCGGCTTAAGGATGCTTAAGCAAGTGCTGGGCGTACATTGTGAGATATGCGTGCCAAGAAGTATATTTTAATAAGGCATAAGACAGTTGTTTTATTGCGTTTAAGAGCTAACGAGACATGACGCACTTGACGCTGGGTTGCATACATACACATAGACGGTAAAATACCATATCTATGGCATGGAGCTTTCTTTCTATAAGGTTTTACGTAGACAGATATATTGACATAAATTTAGAAAGTGCGTGTTGACACTGATAGATTCATTTGAATAAAATTTATTCTTGGACAATAATTTGTGCGCAATTTCGTGCAAATATTTCGTCACAGAAACGAATATTCCATACAAGGACTTAATTTCGGTCTTTTAGTTTGTATGACACCTTTGAGATAAAGTGCTCCGACCCATAAATTTTCCCTCAAAGTTTCTAATAATGCTTTATACAACCATTCGTACGGAATTCGGTGCTGATAGCTGGTCTAATCAGAAAGTTTTCCACACAACAACTTCACTGCGATCAGTTTGTATGGCAGCTATATGCTGTAGTGGTCCGACATTGACGGTTCCGATAACTTCTAAGTGAAAAAAAATAAATATGCTCAAAATTGCAAATCTATATCTAAACTGTGGGACTGATTCGCTTACATATAGACAGGATTTCTTAAATATTAGCAAATCAATAATTATTTTGACTTAAAAAGAGTCGAAAATTGCAAGTAAAACACAATCATCAATATTTATTTTGCCGCCTTCAAAGTAATGCTCACCAGATGCAATACTCTTATGCCAACGACTTTTGCAGTTTTCGAAATAATTTTCATAAGTATTTTTTGCAATGGCCTTCAGCTCTTTCAGCGAATTTATTTCTATTTTTTCAATCGCCTGAAAACAGGATCCACGGAGTGGCAGTTTATTTTTGAGGAACAAGAGAAAATCACACGGAGCCAAATCTGGTAAATACGGCGGTATTCTTTGCGTTTTTGGCTTTTAATTCGGTCACAATCGTGGCTCGATGCGATAGTGCCTAATCATCGTATGGTATACAGAAATTGTTCTTCCACAATTCTGACCATTTTTAAGGGATGTTCTCCTGCCAACGCCTCAATCTGGCCAACAGAGCTTCTGGTTGGTGATGCAAACAACCTTGATTATTTGATTATATATCCAAAATATCCACCAAAATCATTAAAACATACAAGCGAGGGATGTCAAACTCGCTTTACATCCTTCAAGCACAATATCCTTCTCTTTGTTTTATATAGTTTTATCAGTTGAAGAGGTCGGATGTCGTCCAAAACGAG
The DNA here is from genome assembly GCF_001853355.1 of Bactrocera latifrons. Classification (NCBI taxonomy): domain Eukaryota; kingdom Metazoa; phylum Arthropoda; class Insecta; order Diptera; family Tephritidae; genus Bactrocera; species Bactrocera latifrons. The sequence goes on along the minus strand of NW_017535063.1, from coordinate 331,414 downwards.
CCATGTCTACAACGATCTCTCAACCGTCTTTGAAAGCATCTTAACACTTGTAGCATTATGCTTTTTATAAAACTGAATCACCATAAACCTTCTATAACATTCGTAATGATTCTGCACACGAGATTTGTTGTTCAATATTTTTATCCTTTGTAAAAATCGCAACGCACTACTGAGGTATACCGACTTAAGCAGTTGCTGTAAACAAACTGGTTGACAGATCGGGCTCATGTTTGGCTTAGTACTTACGAACAATCGTAACAACTCAATAAAGTACATTTTTTTTTTTAATTTTTATATCGGGAAATTTTATTACAATTTTTGCACAATGTATATTTTTGTGATTAGTACTCATATTGCAATTTCATTATTTTACTTTGACTTATCATTATACTTAAAATGACTTTTTCTTCTTATTCTAGGTAAGCTTGAATGCTTTTGAATTACAATAGAAAAGAGATTTCATGGAATTATGTAAGTTTTATTTGAAAATATAACAATATACACTTAGATAAGCGCACATACCTCAAGATACGAGTACTAGGGCTTAATGAATTAAAAAGTATTTTTACTTCTCGAAAACACCGAGTAAAATTTATGCAGATTTTTTTTTATTAATTTTGCCTTTCAAAGTTATTATCGTAAGAAGTCCGATTTGTCTTAAATGCTCATAATTTTTATACTCTCGCAACAAAGTTGCTAAAGATTTCTTGGCTCCATAAGAAGGTTAAGTTCGAAGATGGGCAAAATCGGCCCACTGCCACGCCCACAAAATGGCGGAAACCGAAAATCAATAAAGTGTCATAACTAAGCCATAAATAAAGATATTAAAATTAAATTTGGCACAAAGGATCGCATTAGGGAGGGGCATATTTGGACGTAATTTTTTTTGAAAAGTGGGTGTGGCCTCGCCCCTACTAAGTTTTTTGTACATATCTCATAAGCTACTATAGCTATGTCAACCAAACTGTGTAGACTCGTTTCTTTTAGGCATTTCCATATACAGTTCAAAAATTGAAGAAATCGGATAATAACCACGCCCACCTCCCACACAAAGGTTATGTTGAAAATCACTAAAAGTGCGTTAACCGGCTAACATAAAACGTCAGAAACACTAAATTTTACGGAAGAAATGTCAGAAAGGAGCTGAAAAATATCCCATTAAAGCTTCCGGATCTGTTGACGACTCTCTATATACTGTGTATATAGTGGTGCTATGCGGTTAATTTGCTAACAGAACAAGTCGGAATTGTGAGTTTAACCCTCATAGTTAATGATTCCGTACCGCTCCAAACAAACATATAGCAGAACCTTCCTAGTAACTAATGTTGGCTTGACCACCTTTTGCACTGACGTATCATCGTTTCCGTTTGATATTGTCAAAATTGATCTACTTTTCATCAGCAGTTAAAATCCGCTTCAGAAATAGATATTACATTTTGCAGCAGTTAGACAGCGGTTTGCATATCTCCATGATGTTTGGTTAACTCAAGTGACAACCAGTTATCGGTATTTTCGAAATTTGGGCTTTGAGTGGTGGCTTGGTTGATTTTTATGTACTCAGTCGCGTCAAAATACCATTTTTGCGAATACCCTGAAGTCGCCATTTGAGGCGAATACGGTAGTTGCGCAACGATATGAGTCGAGTTTTATGCAAAAATGTAGCAAAGAATAAATGCAGTATGCACAATTCATTATCGTGATGAAGGAACATAGCGTTGTTCGCCAATAATTCCTGCCGTTTCAGATGAACAATTTTACGCAAATGAGTCATAGCGCTCATATAATATTATTGGTTGACAGTTTGACCCGGCGTATGGTATTCATAGTGCACCTTTCCACCATAATCGAAACCAACTGTCGACATTCCCTTGATTTTTTCGTGGACGCTGCTCTGATCTTCTCGGTCTTGTTTCGCCTTTTGCACAGTACATTTAAGTCTTGTTTCCAGCAATTATGTATATGAAGTAGCTTTGATGGACAGATATAAAAAGATACTTGACACTTTTGAGACATAAACCATTCTTCAAAATGGTTTGGGCTGAGCAAATTGTAACTCCAACACTATCGACGAGGTCTCTTATTGCAAATCGACGATTTTCATGCATCTTTTCGACGTCGGTGGAGGTTGTTGGTCGTCCAGAGTGGGATTCATCTCGGCTCACTTTGAACTCGTTGTACAATTTACAAACGTATTCTTGTGCCATTATTAGTTCGCTAAAGGTCTTCCCCAATATTGTCAATGTCTTCGCACAAGAATATTTGTTCCGCAAATAAAATTTGATGCACGTGCTTTGCTCAACAAAATCAACCAAAGTAAGGAACGGAAAATTTACGTTTGATTGTTTATGAAAACACGTGTAACTAGGAGGTAATTAAACCTTTTGGCAACCACACGCTTGGTAAACATTAAACAGTGTTCTACCAACCTGAAAGAGAGTTAAACTGCCTTTCTGATGCTCTGTAGTTTTAAATGACAATTTTACGAATTTTTTTTGTCACGAGAGCTATCTATCTAAATATAATGTACTTTATGTTCTTGACCCAATAATCGGAACAATTTTTCTAAGAATGCACATGTTTTAATAAGTACTCACCTCCATTTGTCGAAAACTCTTTAAATTCGGTAAATATTACTTGCTCTCTTCGTTATGCCTGCGGGCAGAATTGCTAAGCTTACTAAATACCATATCTACATATATACTAACTAAGAGGCGGCTGCTTGCTCGCCTAGGCAACACAAAAGTTTCCACATACGAACGACACACATTTAACGAGCAAAGAACTTCGCAGTGGAAGCATAAAAAAGCTGGAGACATGCATGCGGTGGCGATAAACTACAAGTAACAGCAAAAGAAAATTGTGCGAAAAAGAGCAGAAAAGCATTGCACTCGGCAAAAAGTGGAACACATACGAATGCAATAAAAACAAAAAACGAAAAAAGCAACGCCAGGCATAAGTAAGGCAAACTTTACGGTTGCTGCAACATTTTGTTGCATACGCCAAGGCGGTCTGCAGTTGCTGCACGAAAACGAAAAACAAAATGCAAACAATTCGAGAATAAAACGAAGAAGTCGCCAGTAAATACACCAAATTTATATGCTACAACAGCGGCTTAAGTGTGAAGTTTTGCCCGCGTTATTGCCGCATGCAGCGGTGCAATTGCACGCTACACAGTTGCAAATGTGTGTGTGTGCATGGTGTTGTTTTACATAAGTATAAATTCACTTTAGTGCATTTCGCACCTGTTTCATGTGCGCGCTTGCAATTTATATTTAATATTTTTCTTGTTCACTTTTGCATTGCGTATAATTTAATTTTTTACACAACTGTACGTGTGTAGGCGTGTGTGTGTTAATGAAATTGTAAACAGGATGTTGTGCTCTCTTGCAGCGGCAATAACTTTTCCAACTCATTTGTATGGTTGTGTTAAACGAAAATGCGTAAGTGTGTGTGTATTTGATATTTTTTTTTTTTGCGGGAAGAGCGCCAGTGCTGCAGAGATAGTGACTTAAACAAGCAGTGAAAAGCAGCTGGCATTCGGGTATTTGCTGGTGTAATTTATGTGCAACAAGCAGGTGCAACACGAGTTATTTGTGGCCGGGTCTGTCGACATGCAGCGGATGTGAGTGTGTAGGAGAAAAAAATGTGGCAATCAGAGCAGGTGTCGGAGAGTTGTTTAATGCACGGTAATGAAGAAACGTCTTACTGCGTACAGATTGAGTGGAAATAAGTAGGAAATAGTATGTGCTCTAATTCACTTGAGTTATACAAAGTTTTCATATAAATTGATTTATGAAATATGCAAAGAATTTAGAAAAAGGAAATGTTTTGTTTATTTATTAGCTTTCCTTAACTCAAAAACTTTGAAACACTATTAAAAAAAATAATAATCAATAAAAA
>NW_017535063.1:325944-327194 GCF_001853355.1 Bactrocera latifrons | reverse complement strand
AAATTCGCCAAAGAAATTTAAAAATTTTGGAATAGAAACAACATTTAAACAAAACATTTTTTTTAATTTTAGAGTTATGAAAAAAGTTTAGAAAGAATGTTATTTTTTGTAAATTTATTAGTTTTTCTTAACTCAAAATCCCAAAACTTAATATTTGAAAACTGAAAAATTTTGCACAAATAAATAGTAGTACATAAAAAAATAATTTTATGCAAATTTAAAGAAAGTAATAGTTTTGTAAATTGGAAAGTTTTAAAATAAATTAAAATGAAAAAAAAAATTATAATCAAAAAAAAATTGTTTGATTTTCGAGTTATAAAAAAAAAAAGACTTTTCAAAAAATAGCAAAAAGTAATACTTAATTTTTGGCAGTTTTTATTATATTTTCTGAACTCAAAAAACTTAACTTTTAGATAAAAAAAACATTTTTTTGAAAATTAAAAAATTTTGAAGTAAACTTAATTTAAAACAATTATGATAATAAAAATACGCAAAAAATAGTTGCTAAATTTTCGAGCTAAGAAAAAACGTTTGAAAGTTAAATAAAAGAAGTGATACTAAATTTTTGATATTTTTGTCTCTGAATTCAAAAAAAAAAATTATTTTAATTTTATTTTTATTATTTTCTTTAACCCAAAAATAAATAGTAATTAATAAATAGTCATAACTAAAAACATTTCATTGTTAATTATTGAAAAACAATTATTTGTCAATTAGTGGAAAAATAGCGTTCATCATACGCCCTGTCGTACCACTAATTGTAATCTCTCATTTCGCGTTTATTTTCCCTTATCTTCATTACACTTAATTACATTTGTATTTTTATACTATTCTTCGCTTTTCGAAATTGTTTTACCCATTCTATATTTTTCCATAAACTTTCTTCAGCTTCTCAGCTATTTCAATACCAAATAGTCTCAGGCAGCTAGTTAGTCAATCAGCGTGGCGGATTAACGCTTCACTTCATTATATCCATTTAATTGAATTAAAAATTTTAACACTTACATTATTTTGCCTTTTTTGTTCTTCTGCTGCCATTGAATAAACTTTATAGGAGGTCATTTCAGAAGCTAGTACTGAATGCTCGAATGCTGTGTAGGAATTGCAGAAATATTTACATACTAGGAGTAGTGGGAAAATAAGTTGATAGTAAAATATACTTATATGATGTAGTCTTATGCTTACACTTATTCTTATGCTTATACTTATATTTATACTTATACTTATACTTATACTTATACTTATACTTA
>NW_017535063.1:310032-325849 GCF_001853355.1 Bactrocera latifrons | reverse complement strand
ACTTATACCTATACTTATACTTATACTTATACTTATACTTATACTTATACTTATACTTATACTTATACTTATACTTATACTTATACTTATACCTATACCTATACTTATACTTATACTTATATTTATGCTTATACCTATGCTTATACTTATACTTATACTTATACTTATCTTATACTTATACTTATACCTATACTTATACTTATACTTATGCTTATACTTATACTTATACTTATACTTATACAACTTAGAACTTACAACTTACAAATTACAACTTCGAATTTAAAACAACAAAACTTTAGTTAAATATCATTATTTGGAATAAATCTTGAAATCATAACTTAACGGAAAACATAAACTTAACGTAACGTAAACATAAAACTTAAGATTTAGCTTAACTTAACTTAGCTTAAATATACCATAATCCAAAAAATACATTTACAATAAAATTTTAAACCTTAACTTAACTCAAAACTTAAACTTAACACAACGTAAGCATAAAATAAACGCAAATATATATTTTAATGTAAGTAATGAAGATGGAATACGTTTACACCTACTAACATGTTTTCAGTTAAGCAATATTTCTTCAACTCAACGAAAGCTTACAAACCTGCATACACTCTAAATGGTACTATAAATAACCCTCCAATCATACAAAAAGAAAAGTCTTCCTTACAGGATTCTAACAGGAAACAACAATTTCACACTGACAGGTGCGAAAATTCAATTTAACAAAAATCTTCTATCTACAAATTTACGACTTTATTTTGCAAATTTATTTTGTTGCAAATATTTGGTGAAACTTTGCCTCCCTCCCCGCACCAGTATGGAAATTAAGGCACCAACAACGGCATTTAGTCGAAATGGTGGCACAAAAACACGCCGAAAAGGAAGTACTAAGCTGAGAAAGAGGTGCGCAAAAGGCGAGTGAAACTTATAGGCAAAGTTTTATTTTTGTTGCGCCCACTGAAAGTCTGTATCAAATTCACAAATTTCAGAAAGTAGGCTGTCTGCCATTAAGCAAAGTGCAAACAAAAAGGGAAATAAAATAAAATATGTAAATATGGCAAAGCGGGGCTTTGCATAATGGTGGAATGGGATAAAAAAATATTGTTTATATATAGGAATATACATATATACATATGCTATAAGTATGTATTTCTGCGCTTAAGCAATTCACTTGCAGTAACTTTAAGAACTTGTAAAGGGAATATATTCATGCCAAAGTGTAAGCGACGCCATTTTTAGCAAAAAGCCATAGGCATTGATACATATTTAAATATTGAATTGTATCCAAAGCGAGTAAAAAGTTCCAGAAATGCTTACGTAAAAGACGGGCAAAGAAGTAAAAATAGACGCTGCGCTGCTCCTTGCTACCTTCTGCTTTTATTTGGTATGCTCTGCGTGCCATTGGAGCCTTTGCACTTTGTCAACTGCTCTTTTTTTTTGCTTTTCTCAACTTTTCGCTAAATTTTTTATCTGCAACACCATTACTACGTCTTCGGTTCGGAACATTTCAACACTTTTTTGCGATTGCAGCAAGCGGAATTCGAAGCTGGCTGGCAACATTGCTATACTAAAACACTTTATCGAGAGACTTTGGCGTAGGGAAGCGAATGCACGATGGAAGTGGAAAGGAATGTTATCGAAATGCATTAAATGGTTGCTGTTATGGTAAAGAATTTGCCAGCTGGCCTACATATGCACATTTGCGAGGTAATTAGAGTCAACGTTGCCATATTGGGAAATGTGGTGTGAAAATTAAACAGAAAATGTATAAAATATTGTGTTGCAAAAAATGTTGTTGCTGTTATGTTGAATAATAATTCAACTCTTTTTCAACAATTTTTAAATTTTTTTATTTCCAATATTATTATTTTCAGTAATATTAAGCCTATTTTTGTTTAAATTTTTTATCTGATATCTGCGAAAGAAGAAGAAAATTGCTCAGTTTGAAATGTTTGGCAATTTTTTTTTAATTATTGCAAAATAAAACAAATATTTTCAAAAAAATTTATATTTCACAATTTCCTTTACTTTGTCCGACTTTGAAGTGCTGTCATTATCATAATTTGATTTTTGTTGCTTTTTCTTCTTTTATTGGCAACATTTCTTTAAAATTTTACTTTTCATTTTTCAACATAATTTGTGCTAGTGACAGCAATCAAAATGTGGCAAACAAGCAACTTGACAAATTCTAAATGAGTTTTCCGTCTATTTCCCACATTTTTAAAACTTTTTGTTTGTGTTTCACTTTTTGATTCTTCAATCATTTTCATTTGGGTGACTTTTAAGCGCAAGATCATGGACATAATTTGTTCCAAAAAAGTTGTACTTGGCAATTTATTTACAAATTTTACTTGAAAAAAATTTTTGTTAAAGGAATATCAAGAGCTCAGTGAATTATAATTAATTGAATTGAGTAAAGAATAAATTTTTCAAATAGTGGTTGCCACCTGTTCAAAATTTATAATAAAATAAGAAAAAACGTTAACTTCAGTTGCACCGAAGCTAAATACCCTTCACAGGBRCATTTCTGTTAGTAATTATGTGTTCAGTTTGTATGGAAGCTATATGCTATAGTAATCCGATCTGAAATTTGTTTTTCGGAGATTATATTATTACCTTAAGCAGTAATCCATGTCAAATTTCGTGAAGAAACCACGTCAAATGTGAATGTTCTCCATATAAGAACTTGATTCCGATCATTCAGTTTGTATGGCAGCAATATGTTATAGTAGTCCGCTATCGGCAGTTCCGACAAATGAGCAGCTTCTTGAAGCGAAAATAACGTTTACAAAGTTTCAAAACAATTTCTTAAAAACTGAGAGACGAGTTCGTATAGATACAGATAGACGGACATGGCTAAATCGACTCAGCAGCAAATACAATTAAAAATCTAAATATTTAACAAAATTTATGTAAAGGAATGTCAAAACTTATTAAATTTGGTTAATTGAGTCAAGGATATGTTTTCTAAATGGTGGTTGCCACCTTTTTAAACTGGTAATAAAAATAGAAATACCAAAGTAATGCAGTTTTTGGAGTAGTGGATTCAAACTGAAGCAGCACGGTCACAGGTTCAGGAAAACTTAATTTCCGATTAGGGTTGCCACTTATTAAAGGAAATGTAATTGAAAATAGTAATATTTCAAAATTTCACATTAATAAATTCTTATAATAAAAAAAATGTTTTTGTTTATTTTAAGTATATAACTCGTAAATTAAAATATTTTACATAGAGTTGCCACCTGATTACATTTTGTTAATTGCATAATTGAATAGACCTATGTGCTAATGGTAAATAAATATATGTATATGGTCATATATAATAATTTAAAAAAGGTAGTAGTGATAGTAATTAAAAAGGTGGCAACCACTCTTAAAAAAAATGTGATACCAAAAAGCTATTACGTTGCATGTTACTACTTTCTACCGCTAGTGAAAGTATTTGTTGTTGCTTTTAAGTTACATAATTTATAAATATATACACATGTACATATACATATGTATGTATGTATTTATGTATACATATATGTATATGTATATGTATAGGCCTCTCTCCCGCATAAATACTCGCTTTATGCCAAAATGCCGATGCTTCACTCGAAAACGACAAAATAACTGACCTATATGAAAATCAAGCAGAGTAAACGCAAGTAAATACAAATGTAAATAACAATAAAACAAACAAGAAAATGACAATACAAAAAAAAAAAAAAAAAATGCTTGCAGGCAGATAAAATGATTGCATAAAATACCAAAATGTGGCGGTAGAGGAGTCAATATTGTTTTTATTGTTTAACTAATTCGTTTGCTTTGCACTTGCCACATAGCGGAACGTTGCCTGACTCCGGCGTAAACGCGCTTTTTAATGCATTTTCGGTGCGATTGTGGCTTGAGTGTGGCGAGCGGTGAACGGTAAGCGGCGGGTGGGATTTGCGATTTTATTGCATACAAGCTTATCTTTTATAGTTGTTGTTTTGCGATTTTGCTTTACTTATATAATTTTTATTTATTATATTTTTCTTTGTTTTTATTTTTTGTTTTTTCCCTGCGGTTCGCCAGCGACTTTTGCCGCAGCTGCTTGACTCGTTACACGCTTCGTTGCGCTAAAATTGTTGTTGTAGGGAATGCACCCAGTAGCGGGTATTATTCGTAGGTGCCAAGTGCAGTGATTAAAGCGTGTTATTGTTGTTTCTTTTTTTGTTTTTTTCTTCATTTTTGCTGGTTTTATGGATTTTTTGTTTTTGTGTTTGCTTTTCGACTGGTGGCATCGCAGCAGTTTTAAGCTGCGTCGGTGCATGAAATTGTCATTCTGCGGCGTTAATCTGTATCACTTGCAATTTTGGCGAGCTATTGGACCCATGGATTTAAGGCGACTAACTTTGTGTTGGCCACTAGCGACACACACACACACATGTATACATTGTTTTTGGAATTTTTTTTTGCTTGTGTTTGTTTGTGCTCCGTTATTTTTAAGCTGCCTTAAGCTAGCACTTTTTGCACGCTCGCTAGCATTGAGCGTCATGAAACAGCACAGCGCTTATAGCCAGTTACGAATACTTGCATGTGTGTGTGTGTGTCATTTGACCATGGCAGGGATTTAGCGATTTATTTGTCATTTCTTCATACAAATTGATGACACTTTAATTATGCCACATTTCTGCGTGGCGATAAAAATGCAACGCGGCTCACACTCACATACAGAAGTACAAAGGTCCCCCTTTCTCTCCTGCAGTTTTCACTATGCATTTAGTACCGTTGGCATAGCTTTGTGTGTAAACTGTTGCAATCAACTGGCATTACGTAATGGCTTATACTTGTTGTTGTAACTCATACTTTGTTGTTGTGCTGCATAGTAGTCGTCGTTAGTTACTATTATTGTCTTATCCCAACTGGTCGTCGCTGATATGCTGACCGCAAAACTGTGGCGATTCTAAGTTCGTTAACGTTTCGTGGCGCGGTCATCAAGATTGAGTTGCTGTGGCTTTAGCTGCTTTGTGGCAGCATTAGCAGTTGTATTGTGGTAACCCATATTCGTCAGATAGCCCTGCAACATATCCTTTTGCCTACACAAACCACCGCGGCCGTCGATCAATATCTACTCGTAATGTTGACAAATGCCGTTGGGCTAACAGTTGTGGAGAGTGGTTTTGTGGTGCCTTGTAGAAATGCACATGCATATGCGGAAGTGGCACCAAGCCTTGTAAAGATGTCCTTTTCATTGATAATTAATATACAAATTAAAGTTGAAGTCGAAGGTGCAGTTGACTTTGGAGTTGAAATCGAAGTTATAGTTGTAGTTGAAGTAGAAATAGAAGTTATAGTTGTAGTTGAAGTTGAAATTGAAATTGTAGTTGAAGTTGAAGTTGAAGTTGAAGTTGAAGTTGGAATTGTAGTTGAAAATGAAGTTGAAGTTAATTGTAATTTAAGTTTAAGTGGAGGTTGAAGTCGCATAAGAAGATGAAGTTTTATTTGTAATCGAAGTTGTGGTTGAATTTGAAGTTGTAGTTAAAGTTGAAATTGTAATTTAAGTTGAAGTCGAACTAGAAGATGAAGTTGTAGTTGTAATCGAAGTTGAAGTTGTAGTTGCAATCGTAGTTGAAGTTGTAGTTGTAATCGTAGTTGAAGTTGAAGTTGAAGTTGAAATTGTAGTTGAAGTTGAAATTGTAGTTGAAGTTGAAGTTGAAGTTAAAGTTGAAATTGTAATTTAAGTTTAAGTGGAGGTTGAAGTCGAATTAGAAGAGGAAGTTTTAGTTGTAATCGAAGTTGTGGTTGAAGTTGAAGTTGAAGTTGTAGTTAAAGTTGAAATTGTAATTTAAGTTTCAGTGGAGGTTGAAGTCGAACTAGAAGATGAAGTTGTAGTTGTAATCGAACTTGAAGTTGTAGTTGTAATCGTAGTTGAAGTTGTAGTTAAAGTTGAAGTTGAGGTAGAAGTCGAACTAGAAGTTGAAGTTGAAGTTGAAGTCGAAGTTGCAGTTGATTTTGGAGTTGAAATAGAAGTTATAGTTGTAGTTGAAGTTGAAATTGAAGTTGTAGTTGAAATGGAAGTTGAAGTTAAAGTAGAAATTAAAGTTATAGTTGAAATTAAAGTTGTAGTTGAAGTTGAAGTAAAATTTGAGGTTAAAGTTGAAATTTAAGTTATAGCTGTAGTTGAAAGTAGAGTTGATAAAAAGTTTAAGCTTAAGTTTAAGTTTTGTTTGTTTTAAGTTTAAATTAAAGTTTTGTTTTAAGTTTAAATTAAAGTTTAGGTTTAAGTTTAAGTATCAATTTAAATTTATGTTTAAGTTTTGGAACCAAATACTTACCTATCTCCACACAAACAAAAAAAAAAAAAAAAAATCTTTAAAAATTCATAGCCAGCTGCGAACTACAAGCGAAAGCGTATCAACTCTTAGCCTATACGCACTAACTGCAGGTTCCCTAACATTGCTCTCTTACTTGATTGTCTCCGCCATTGTGCGGTCTCCAATTGTTGCCGCTTGCAGCCAATTTTCGGCTCCGTAGCTGCTTTGTTTGTCCAAAAGCTGCATATGTATGTATATGTACTTCTGTGTGTATTCTAACGTTGTATCTTTGTTTATGCGCTGCTGTTTGTTTTTGTTGCGCGCTATGCTTGTTATGTTTGATATTTGTTGGCAGGTGTGTTCATTTTGCTTAGTGTTTGCCTAGTTCAATGAACGGTAGGCAAAAAGCACACACACGAACACACTTATAAGCGCCTAGATATGAGTGTGTGTGTGTTGCTTCTGTTTTGCAGTTGTCAAGTATTTAGTTGTTCTACGTTTTAGGTTTGTTAGTGTTGTGGAGTGCGTTAAAGTGCTGTTCATGTTGCAGTCTTCGTTGTTGCTGTTAGTGAAATAAAGCGGTGAAGTGTTGGTCAGCATAATCAACACTCGCCAGTTTAGCACTTCTCAGCACTAAGAGTACACATTTGTATTTGTTGTTGTGTATCAGTTCTTCTCTCGCTTGTTATATGTGTCACTTGATTCGCAGCTTTAAGTGATTGTTGTGCCTTGCTTTGTTATTATTTAGCTTTCCAGAACTTTTTACAGCACTGTCGATGAATTCGCCTTAATGCCAAAAGCTCTAAAAAAGCTTGTCGGAATTCTTTTCCAAAGCGTTGTACTCTAAATAGTTACATTATTTATAAAGTATAAAATTGAGGATCCTTCCAAGCTGTGGTCTTTATGGGTGCATTCTTATTAATTCCAAAAGCTCTTAAAAAGCTTTCTATAACTTTTTTACAGCGTTACATTTTAAGATTAATTATATAATTGTTAATTATGAAATTGCGGATGTGGTCGGTGAATTCATCTAATCGCAAAAGCTTGCCAGAAAGTTTTTTCCAACGTGGTTTCCAGAGCTTAGAGAAAACTTTGCAGTAAAATTTGTTTCTACGACCATTTAGATAATAATTAATTATAATGTTTCAGTTGTTTTTATGAAATTGTCGTTATGTATGACTTTATCTTAATTCTGAAAGCTCTAAAAAAGCTTGCCAGAAATTTTGTTCCATCGGTTTGTATTTGAGGAGTGCTTAATTTAATAATAATTAGCGTATTGCGGAGATTTTAAAGCAATGATCTGTATCTGTGACCCTGCCTTATTTCCAAAAGCTCTAAAGACTTTTCCGAAATTGTTTCCAAGGCATTACATTTTAGGACAAATTCTATATTACTTAAAACGTTGCTGAGGTTTCAAGCAATAGTTGCCTTTCTACATTAGTTCCACTAGCGCCATAAAAGCTTTTAAGAATTCAGCGTGGTTTTTTATAATTAGGATTTATTAATTATTGGATACGTGTCTGTAGAATTTTAAAGCAAAGTTTTCTCTCGTTGAATGCCAAAAGCTTGGTAGACTGAAAGCTTTAGTGGCTTTGCTTAAAAAACTTTTCTCACAGCTTTGTATTTTGTTATTTTTTAGATAGTGATTTTAGTAATAAATATTACGTTACCATAACGGTTAAGCAGTTGAAGTACATAAATTATAATATATTAAAATAAAAAACGTAAATAAATAAAATAGCAGCTTATGTGTGAAAGTTAAATGCATACAAAAGCTTTTATAACAAACAGGCTTACATGCAAGTGTAAAGAAACAACCAAGCAGAAATTTTTATTATTGATGTTAATGTGTGTGGCAACGCCTAGAGCGAAATGACCAGCACAAGCACCCGTTATATTTGTATTTATATAAATACCAGCACATATATACATACATTTTGGATATATAACAGAGCTCTTAGGCTCTCCCACATGTCATTGCAGCAGCCACAAAGTGTCCTTGTGTGTAGCATTTAAGCACCGGTATTTACGTGTTTGCCCAGATCGTTTTGGTTTCTGTGGCCAACACCATCAATTGCACATTAAAAGCGATTTCACGCTCAACTCTTCAAACAAACCAACGCTTACATAACACTATATTGCGCATTTATACGCAATTATATTTGTCTGCGAGTTAAAGCATAAACAACTGTGTCAATAAAATTGTGGCATGCCACATTACTTGATACCATACTTTTTTGCACTTAAAGCCTACAATCATGGCATTTAAAGTGTTGAATTCGCAAAAATATATATCAACTTTGCGCATTTTTCAGTTGAGTGCGAATATTATTGTACACTCTTGTGCAATACACCTCGAAAATGAAGCTGTTTGTAACTTAATATCAATAACACTGTGGTTATGGCAGACTGTGTGGGTCTATATAGTATTGGTGTAAAATTACACAATTTTTTTTCGAAAATACTTGGTAAGACTAATTGCTAGAAGTCTTATTCTTAGTTTAGTTTTTATTATTCCTTTGCGCAATAGTTTAAAAGACTACAAAATATGATTTGGTATTGACTCCGGTATATATTTTTTATCAGAAAGCTTAACCTAGAAGAAAATATAAGAAGCTGCAATAATCAAAAATTTCTTTAAATATGTTATGCTATATATATGTACATATGTATATAGATATGTACGCTATCAACTGCTTTCTACACTACTTTCAATAGTCATTGGTAAACCATGTCTTGAATTGACTTTAAAAAGTCTTAGTGGTTTCTTTGTAACTAGTGTTGAGTTTCACTGAAAAACATGCGTAAAAATATGCATACTTCTGAATATCTACTGCATATGTGTAGCTTTCAGTCAAGCTGTTTACGTTAATCTAGTTTATTAAAAGCATCAAATTTGCATTTGCTCTTCTTAAGTAGTTAAGCTGCAATTTTGCTCAATAAAATTTTTTTAATAGTTTGTAATAAATCAAAATATTTTGTGTGAAGCATTGGTAGCTTAAAAATTTGACTGACTCGTTTGTAACTAGTATGTAACTAGTTCATCAATAAAGTAGCTTTTGCTTAAAAAATCATTTTAACAGCATATAATAATTCAAAATATTTAGTTGGAAGCATTATTAACATAAAAATTTGACTAGGCCGTTTATAACTAGTTCGTAACTAGTTCATCTGCACATTAGCTTTGTGCCAGTGAGCTGAAAATAGTCCAGAAACAGTTAAAAAACGCAAATTTCCAAGCGATCTACTTATTTGTGTTGTTTTTTTTGGACTTTAAAATGATTCTTATAAGAAACTAAATTAGGAAGCACGTGAAGAAAATCTCTATCCAATATTTAGCTAGAGGATTTTAATATAGCACTTCCTAAACTAAATTTATTTACATTTACATCTAAAATTATGTAAAACCTATACTTAATTGAGAGTAAAAATTTTTTTATTATATTATCTCACTTATTTTCTTTGTATACGATCATTAGCCGCTCAGTTTTTCAGTTATCGATCTGATATTTTTCATACATACAGACACTGGTTATTTGTCGTAACTGCCGATATTGGACCACTATAGCAGATAGCTGCCATATAAACTGAGCGTTCAAAATCAAGTTTTGGTATTAAACACTTTTTTATTTGCCGAGATATCTTCAGGAAATTCGGCACATATTATTTTCCGAGACAGTGCTATAAACTCGGAAATAATTGTGTTCTTCATACCACTATAATACATAGTTGCCATACAAACTAGTTGAGTAAAATCATATTCCTGTGAGGAATATTTTACATAAGAAATTTGGCATGAATTTTTATAGACGGCAACGTTGTAGTCTACGAATATACAAACTGCGCACAAAACTAGAGCGCTTGTATGTAACATGTAAATGTTAATTATATTTTCTATTTTTACAATATCTCACAATACAGCAGCAATCTTTGACGTACTTGCACCATAGCGCGTTCCTTATATTTGACACCAATATAAGTGAAAAGTATATTGGGGTCATATAAATTGTTTTCAACTGCTTTTTAATATGGAAAAGATGCACATATTATAGAAAGAGCGACTTACGAGACGAGTATCCAGAGCCCGATAGAGGCGACAATTCGCCACAGCCACAGCCAGTACGCTACCGTTTATTGTCAGCTACTTTGGCAGTGGTAACCATGTTATGTTTTGTTTTTATTTTCCCCTGTAACTATGCGACAATGATTGTCATCAATCGGCTTTTCCATGCCATTTCATTGAGTTTCATTAAATTTTAGTTCGTTTCGCTTTTCAATAAATTAAAATTCATTAGCACAAAATCGATTGGCGTCCAGCAATTATAGTGTGATTTATACACACTCATTTGTATGTATACATATATCTGTATGTGTATGTGTAAAGTGTAAGTAGAAATTACGGTTAATGCCATTGCGCGCATCAATTGCAACAATTAAGTAGAGAAATTTTAATTAAATTTATCGAAATGAGTGGCGAATCTCTCAAGGCAGTCGCTGCATAAATTTGATTGGCTCGCTGTTTTTGTAGTTGTTGCTTTTATTTTTACAAGCTTGTGTCATGTGATGCCTGGAGTATTTTCGCATTTAATCGAATTACTTTGACACATTTAACCGAAATGGATGCTATGTTAAATAGTGTGAACAACGCGCTGGCTGTGTGGGGGCGACAGTGCGTATGAGTGATGCGTAATTCGTTTGGCTCATCAATGTTAATGGACTGTTGCGAGGTGTTGGAGATTGATGTTAAGCAATTGATATTTTATTGCTTTTAATGATTTGGAAAAAATTTAATGTTATAGAAAAAATTAAAAATTATTATTTTTTTTCCTGAAAAATAAAATGCTTAAAGGAAATTTTATTTAAATATATGAATACAAGTTATCATGCGCGACTATATATGTATATCTATTAAATATTTATATAGTCTGAAAATAATGAATGCTACTCATTCTAATCTCAATCTCAGTCAACTTCGAGCAATCTTGGCGAAAATAAACTCATCCATTACATTGCCGCCCAATCAAAAAGTCAAATTCCAACAAAAACAACCATATGAAATGCCTAGCGGGCGGCATAGCTAATAATAAATCAGCATTAATAAAATTCAAACTTGTAAATCTAGCGAAAAAAAACACTGAAATCAAGCGAATTACGACAGTGGAATTGCGCATTTGTCAGCGTTTAACGGCAAGCGCATACAAATCGCGCTCGTTGATAGCGGCTGCGAAAGTTTGCCTCAGCATCTTACGAGTGAAAGGTGAAGTGGCCTGCACATTGAAACGCGCGACGGACTGATTTTTCAGCGGAAAATAATATAAAGCGCGGCTTTGTATGCCGGCAGCGGTGGGTGGGGCGAGCGTTGGCTGGTTGACCGACCGCCTGCAGTGTGCTTGCGTACACGATGCAGCGCAACGATTGCAATAATCTAAATTGTCGGCAATTAGTTGCAGGTACTTGCGGTTGTAAGTGCGGGTGTGTGTGTGTGTGTGTGTGAGCCTTTTTGTTGATTTAGCAATCAAGGTTAATTTGCGGACAACAAGCAAATCTACTTACTAAATCGACTTAGTTGTGTAACAGCTGATTTGCCCGCTAGGGAAAGTTTAAAGTGATTAAGCGCTTAGTTTAAAGAAATTGAAATTTATTATAGTTTTTGCAAAGAGCCTGTTGCCGAATTTTTATTTTGACATAACTAGTTTAGAGGCTGAGGGTGATTTTGGGTTTGGACTAGATTTAAGTCGAAAATTTAAGCTTGAATAGAGTTTATTAGTTGGGTTTTAAATTTGAGTTTAATTCTGAGTCTGATTTCAGATTTATGTAACTCGAGTTGAGAGTGACTTTTTGAAGTGAAATTGAATTCGAGTGGTATATGATTAGTTATTTGATGTTTGGTTTCAATTCGTATTTGTATTCAAGTTCAGTTTGAGTGTGAGTTTGAATATAAGTTTGAGTTTGATTTTAGTTCTGAGTTTGAGTATACATTTGAGTTCAAGCTTCAGTTTGAGTGTGAGTTTCAGTTTCAGCGTGAGTTTGAATATAAATTTGAGTTTAAGTTCGATCAGTTTGAGTCTGAGTATAAGTTTCAGTTTAAGTTTGATATATAAAACTCTAGTTTGAGTTCGAGTGTGACTATTAGTTCCTCTTTAAGCTTGAGATTGGATTCGAGTATAGCTTTGAGTTTGATTTTGATTTTAATTTTGACTTTAAGAAAAAGTTTCAGTTTGATTTTAAATTTGAATTTGAGTATGAGTTTGAGCTTGAGTTATATTTTAATTCAAAATTTGAATTTCAGTTTGAGTGTGAGTTATATTTTGAGTATAAATTTGGGTTTGAGTTTGAGTATAAATTTGAGTTTGAGTTTGAATATGAATTTGAGTTTCAGTTTAAATGTAAGTTTGAGTTTAATTTTAATTTTAGATTTAAGTTTGGGTTTGTGTGTGAGTATCAGTTTCTCTTTAGGGTTGAAATTGAGTTTGAGTTTGAATTTAGGTTTGACTTTGAGTTAAAGTTTGAGTTCATTTAGTTTATTTCTATCTCCGAAATTGATTATGAGCTAAAGATAGATTTATAGATGGCAGTTTACTTTTAAATTGAATGAAGTTTTTATTGGGTTTGAATTTTATATCTACGTTGGTATAGTGAGTTAAAGTTGGAATTTAAGTATTTTTTTGTGGGGTTAACAAACAATGAAAATTTAAATGCAATATTGAGTTTGAGTTGAGTTTGAAGTTGAAAAGTATAAGTATAAACTTAATTGCGAGTTTGTGTGGGATTGTGAATGTTAATTTAACTATTGCCTTGAAATTGAGCTTTAATTTTAGTTTGAGTTTTTTCCACAATTAAGTTAAAATTTTTGTAATTTTTTATATATTCCTATATACAATAATACATTATTTTTTGTGGGAATGAGGAAATCAAACTCAATGTTAAATCAATTTCAAAGAAGATTTTTAGGCGCAAACATTTTTTAAACATATCTACAAAGTAATTATGCAAATTAAACCATTGGCCACTAGGCCACGACGCACACAAATTTCGCTTGCACTCAGATCTGATTTTCTTTTTAAATTCCTAAATTATTTTCACTCTTTTCTTTCTCTCCGTGCCATTTGCGTTGGTATTAAAAGCCGCAATTAAGGCGACTCAAGCGCAGTGAACTCATTTATAATGCACACTTACACAACAATTAAAAAAAAATATTACTTTGTTGTTGTTGGTAAGTGTTTTTGCCGAGCCCGAAGTCTGCAATGAATAGCAACACACACACACTCATGCACATACACTACATACGTGTCAGTGCTTCATTTAATTGTCACCGAGAGAGCGAACGACACCGATGTGAGAAAAATTTAAATGAGAAACGAAAAAATTAATTAAAGTGAAGAAAAATGTGTAGAAAAAAAAATAATAATTTGAAAAGCGCATTCACATGCATAACATTTTAAATTTGCGACTGTACTAACTGTAGCGTAAATAGAACAGAAATTTGGTGTGAGCTAAGGGGAGGAAAATGGGGAATTTTTGCTTTGGATTTGAAATTCTGTGAAAAAAAAATGGTATTGTGTTATGCAATGATTAACAAAGAAATTAAAAGAATTTGAGTTTGAGTATTATTTTCTGCACGAGTGAGAGTTTTATTCAAAATTGAGTTTTAGTTATAATTGAAGTTGAAGTGAGTGTTTGAGTTTGATTTTGAGTTGAAGTTTTATCTTGAGTTTGGTGATGAGGTAGACAGTTAAATTGAGTTTGAGTTAAATTCTAATTTTTTTCGAGTTTCATTTTTGATTTAACAAAGTTTGAATATTTTTGAGTTTGACCTTGCTTTTAACTGTGAGTTTATTTTTGACTTTATGTTGGAATTTGAGTGGCATTTCGGTTTAGATATTGAGTTCGTATTTGAGTTTGAACTTGATTTTGAGTGTGAGTTTAGATTTATTTTCGATTGGCGATTTTGGCTTTGAGTTTGATTATGAAATTAAATTTGCATTTATATTTACATCAGATTGGACGTTGACTTCGACTTTGAGTATGTATTTGAATTTGAGTTTTTTTGTTACCTAAAATTTTATTTTGAGTTTTAGTTTAGTTACGAATTTGAATTTGAGTTTGTTTAAGGATTTATGCTGGATTTCGGTTTTGAATTTGAGCGTGAGTTTGATTTTAGCTTTGCGCTTGAATTTAATAAGAATTTAAATTCGAGTTGGTTTTATTTATTTTAGTTTGGAAGAATTTCAGTTTTATTTAGAGTTAAAATTTTGAGTTCGATTAAGAATTTGACTTTAAATTCATATTTGAGTTTGTTTTTAATTTGAATTAGAGTAATATTTCTACTTTGAGATAGAGTTTGAGCTTAAATTTAAGTTTAAATTTGAGTTTTATTTTGACCTTGAGTGTGAGCTGAAAAATAATAATAATTTATTTGAATYTTAGTTTATTTTAGAATTTTATGTGCGATTTTTGTTGTGCCTCTGAGTTTAACTTATAATTTCAGCTCAATTTTGTCTTAGAGTTGATTTTGAGTATGAGTGTAATTATGCGTGTAAAGTTGAGCTCCGATTTAGTTTCATCTTGTAAAAAGTTTAGTTTGATTTTGAGTTTTTGTTTGTTTTTGGCTTATAGTTCCAATTGCTTATGAAATTGGGACTGAGTTTTAAATATAGTTTCGCATTGCGTTTAGGTTTGAATAAGGGTTGGTAAAATTTTAATTTTGATATTCTCTTGAGTTTTCAGGATTGAAATCTGAATTGAGTTTAATTTGCAAGCTTTATGTCATTAGAATTAATATAGTTTAACTTATGCTTAAGTTGAGTGAATATTGAGTATATATAATGGAATATGAATGAGTATTACTTTGAGTCTGTAATAGCGTCTGATGTAAGTTAGGTTTTGAAGAGACTAAGTTTTTAATTTGCTTACAATGGAATTTCTATTTGTTTCAGCGAACTTTTCGTGAGTCAAAAATCAGCGCTCCTTATGGTATACTTCAATGTTTGCTAAGCACCAATAGCTCGAAGTATTCTTAACTCTTTTATATTTTTCTTCATATATTTGTGCACCTCTAAATACGGCCTGCCGCTTTCCTCGAGAATTCTGCACATATTTAGGGTGCTAATCCAAGGTCTTGACCTACTTCGTGATCAGCTGCTGTTCAAATGCCATTTTCATAAGGATATTCAAGAAATTCATGATGAGAGTGTCGTGACAGTAATAAATACAGGGTAAAATACAAAAAACAAAAAATATATATATAAAATATTGGGCTCAAGCTCACTTCGAATTGAAACAACGCTTAGTGAGTCAAGTGCGATCTTAATGCTTTCACAATGCATTTGTACACATATTTACAACAAATATATATATCGGGTGATTTTTTAAGAGCTTGATAACTTTTTTAAAAAAAAAAACGCATAAAATTTGCAAAATCTCATCGGTTCTTTATTTGAAACGTTAGATTGGTTCATGACATTTACTTTTTGAAGATAATTTCATTTAAATGTTGACCGCGGCTGCGTCTTAGGTGGTCCATTCGG